>NW_022720123.1:240406-352934 GCF_011630105.1 Anneissia japonica | reverse complement strand
CTATAATGTGATGTGCTATAGATATCATGCTACAGGCTTATAGGGTATCCTAAAATATCTTTTGTGATTAATAAAACCAAAAATATAATTATTCGGGTTTAGAAATAATATATGTGCACAGGGATATTTCATAAACAAACTAACATTATACACTTTTTTTTATAAGAACCAGTAAAATTTTGCCCAGGCTCAGTGTTCTTATTTTTTGGCAGATTTCAGGCTCAAAATGTTCTTATTTTGTTCTTGTTTTACAGATTTCCCAAAGATAGAATATTATTACTATACAGAGATATATTGCTTGTACTGTATTTTTTAGGGTATTAAATAAACATACCTACTGCACATTAGGTGCAGATAAAGTTTGTTTTTTTTTTTCTATTAAAAAATTAGTAAAAACCCCTTTTAACATTTTACTTCAGCCTCAATTTGTTCTTATTTTGTTCTTAATTTTCAAGCAATTTCAGCCTTCTTATATAATGTGTTCGTATAAGTGTATGCTTCATTGGTTTTCATCTGTTAGCTTAATAATCTTTAATTTCTACATTTTAATAATCAAGGTTCCATTGCCATGGTGACATATTGTATTTGTTATGGGCCTATCCCTTCATACAGCATCAAGTGCCTATACAGTTAGGTCCTTCAGAAATTTCTAGCTTAATCTATCTATACCAACATTATTGATGCTAATGGTTCGTTAACCAGATATCGTAGCAGAGACACTTCGCTATTGTCATTGTCTGCCTCCCGTAGACATCATAGTATTTTCTTCTGCCGGTGGGGAATTAAACAATGATACTTAATATTTGAAATGTAATCGGGTATGGAAAACCTGTCCATTAGGGTGATAACAGCAAGTTCCATTGTCATGGGTTTGAATTCCTGGTGGGGAAAATGAGATACTCCTTGAAAACTAACATACGATGATATATGTTCATTGTCAAGGCTTTTTGACTATTATCAAGCTTTGCTAACATTGTTTTCTTAGCTTTTTAGCAAGACTCATCAAACCATTAATAAAAGCTCTTAGAGAACATGAAAACTTGATTGTTCTGCATTGGTAATGTTGGATTACGATATGATAATTCTTCAGCAGCTGAGTTTTTATACATTATGCTATAGATATTTGCCTCAAATTTCTATAATGGTTTCACAATAGTCATTAATAAATAGGCCTACAGTATGCGCAATAATAGTTTGACAAATAATATAAAGATAACAAATAGGTTTAATTTAAGTTAAAATTCTAATAATCTGTATTTCCATCTGAGCATACTAAGGTAAATTAAATATTATGATATAGAACTTTAATAAAAATTTGTTATATATTAAGTATTATATTAAAATTTTAAAATTTAGCTATTAACTTTGTATATAAATTGTGTAATATAACATAAATTGTGACAATTACTTAAATAATTACTTTAAAAAGTCTGACTACATTTTGTTCAACTATATTTTGATGTATATAAAATGATAAACTGAATTTGACACGCAAGTCTGTCTCAGCTGCCAAATCTATGTAAATATACCTCATTCTTTAATATGAATTTTAAATAAGTTATGATTTCCATTATGAAATGTAATGACTTGTTACATATTATATTAAGATTAATGCATAATTTTAATTGCATTGAGCTGTTTTCAGTAATATACTGTGATTATGTTGTTTTGTTACACTAAATATTAGTATTAAGTTTTAAATCAAGTTTGGTAGTATGATTTTCATTAATGTGAGTGAAATTGCTACAATATCAAACATTTGAACTTTTAGCATCTGTGTCTGAGTTGTTGTCATGTCAGAGAACGTAGCATTTAATTGTCAGCTCGCTATTAAATACGCAATTGTCTCTCGTGATATTACCGTCCTTAGAAAACCCCATGAGGTTTATAACAGTCTCCTACCAGTGTTCCTCTCTGGAACCTGGATCAAAATATAATATTAGTATCTGAACACATTCAGTTTGTGATATATTATGGGGATTATGGGATTATTTGTCTTGTGTGGACTCAGGAATAGTAAATGTGACCAAGATTGATGAACGTAGCGACCAAATACATGAGTTAATCCAAGTAAAAGCCACTGACTATACCAAAAAACAAGTGAATATATATCTTTAAAGACAGGTAGTGGATTATTCATAAACATGACATCTTTATATGAACATTAAATCTAAGTACTAGCTTTGTTTATGATGCATACATCTGTATGTTATCGCTCATCATATACATAAGGATTTAGATCTCAAAGTTATGCATTTTTTTATGGAAATACTCCTGGATATAAAGTTTAAAATGAATTTAACCTTCCCACACAATTTGAACTTGAATGTCTATGGTACATTCATTTTGACTAGGAAACAAAGATCAATATAAAAATTTAGCTTTTTTTTATTTACATAAAATATATGTGTGGAATATTTAAAATTGAATGAATAAACTTTAGTACAGGTCCTGGTACTAATTCCATTCAGTGAGATTTTTTCTAGTATTTGAAATCTCATGTATGTTCCTTTCAATATTTATCCAGAGTCTAGAATTTAAAAGCTAACATAATATTTATGATGTTTCATAACTTTCTTGAATGTTTTAATAATTTAATCAATCCTATAGAAAATCTAGGAATATTTTAGATTAGTAAGGATTCTGCTAAAGCTGAATTCATTTTCTCATTATCAAGGTCTTCTTTGTTCCACATTTTAAAAATCTATTAGATAAAGGATGTTATTCACTGTCAAAAGTCAGTTAGACAGGTAACAATAATGCATTTTTTCTAGTAGATTTCTGTTATTTTAAGTCAACTTCCGATTGGATGTACTTTTTTCAATCACTGTCTACAATTACATGCTTTATTAAATCTCTGGTGACTGCACGTGTACGGTCTTGTAACGGAAACTTAGGAACAATGTTCACTTCAGCAGACCGCATACTCCCTAGAGGATATGCCTGGTGACACTGT
The DNA here is from genome assembly GCF_011630105.1 of Anneissia japonica. Classification (NCBI taxonomy): domain Eukaryota; kingdom Metazoa; phylum Echinodermata; class Crinoidea; order Comatulida; family Comatulidae; genus Anneissia; species Anneissia japonica. The sequence continues at coordinate 349,978 of NW_022720123.1, read as the reverse complement.
AGGGAAAAATGTTTAGAATAACTCAAGAGACATGAATTTTTTGGCAATGGCTTGTCCACCAGATGTCCCGGGGTCTGGTAATACAACAGACAAGATTATTTTAATAATTCGTCAACCTTGAACCATGACTGGAATAAAGACGTTACTGAATAAAGAATATTGTTCAACTTCCTTATACGCAGATTTTTAAAATGCTGAAATTCTATTAGCAATCATTGTAGTTGTATAAAGTAATTTGTATATTATATAACTACTATATTATATAGACCTATCCTAATTATAAATCATTTTTGTTGACTCCCTTTTTTCTTTTTGTGCCTGTTACTCTTTAAACAAAATTATGTATACACGGGGATGAGTGTGAAAAAAAAGACTCTTATATTTACATATTTATTGTATTGTATTTTCATTCTCTGTTTTTATTTCTTTAATTTATTTAAGGTCAATTATAAGTTCTAAAAGCTAATTTAATAATAAATAAATAGTTTAAAACTAGATTTTTTTATGAAAGTGGCATAGTGGTAAGGCACTGGGTTTCAGATGTGTATAAGAGACAGACATTGTGATACTGCTTAAATAGTCCAAACCTTTTTCCATGAGTAATGGTTTTATAAACCACAAAACAACAATCAAATATAAACCCTACTTATATTTATCTACCTGCCATCTGTATCTACACGGAACAAAAATCCTTTTGGATGAACACTGTACATGGATGCTTTGTCCAGTTGGCTTTCCCACTATATCCTGTGGATAAACATAGAAAATCTACAGATTATTACCGTTGAAAAATAGGATACTGTTTGCTACAAACAGATCTCTGTATGTACAGCTCTCATGTAGGTTATCAGAGCATTAACCCTAATTATGGCACATTATTAAGGAAATCTGTCGGATATCCCCCATCTAATAATTAACAGAGAAGGATGATGATCCGTCATGACTTGTAAATATTAGTTTTTCTTGATGTTCTCTGTCAAAATACCATTCATCACATCTTCATTTCCCTGTAGTTATGAATTTGTCCTGAACACAAAAAAAAAAGTCCTATCAATTATATATGTGTACATCATTAATCAAGATGGAGATTGCCGTGAGCCGGCTTGTTATGTAAATTTTTTTTTCTTTCAAAAGGTGAATTCAGTTCAAAATTCTTGTAGGGTTCATAGTTTTATGTCCTTTTACAAAGCTTTATGCTTGTTTTATGATTGTTATTTGATTTTCAGTGAATAACTTGTACAATCATTTATATTCATTAATTTTAATTATTAATGATGACAATTAAAATAAATCAATCTTCAAATCACACAGAGGTATTTTTCGTTTACTTATAAATGATATTTTGTTTAGTCCCATGTTTGATAAAAATGGTATGTTTGGTTTGTTAGTTTTTTTTTTTTTGTTTTTTTTTTTATATATTGATGGATTCTTTTATCCCATTAACATTTTGTTTTTAAAATGTCTTGACATTTTTTGTAGGAGTGAATACTGGTAATATAATCCATACATTTAGTACTGTCAAGCAATTTCTGTCATTTATTGGATTGCGGTCAATTTTGTTGGACAGGTTTTTGTCACGGTACATCAGACTGTTCACAGTTTTGCACACACCGCCGTAAATCCGTTGAAAGCGTGGATGGACTCTGCAATTTACAATTCCAACTGGATTAATTCCTTTTCTCAGCCATCAAGACTACTCTCTCAACTTGTCCTTGTTTTTCATCCATAAACACGAAAAAATGATAAAAAAATAAATAAACTGCGCTACAGAATTATCCTAAGGTATTCATAAGATTTGGATGTTATTATGAAAGTGGCATAGTGGTAAGGCACTGGGTTTCCAATTTGTAAGATCAGGGGTTGGATTTTAGATTGTTTTTAAGTTATTTTAAAATTAATCTTTTTAAAAAATTTCCAACTAGGAATTTTTATGGTATGTATTATCGTCGTATTCTTCAATATATGGAGCAATATAAATGCTTTTTATTACTACTATTATTATCTATGTTGTGTATTAGAGTTCTGTCTTTTTACCGTGGTTCTTTTATGCGATTTATTATTGGATTCGTGTTTGATAGAACAGTAATTTGTCTCTTTGGCAAGTGGTAAAACTGTGTCGCATTCTCCGTACAAGTTCTTGAGCTAATGCGATCAATTTTCATTCGATTTATTTGTCAGATAAGCAACCATTTCCATCCGTATCCCTCGTTCTATGTCAATTTATGACTCCTTAACTTACACAAAAAAGAATCGTTAAAGTGTTTTGGTACATTAATGCACCAAGTATGTGTTTCCTAAGTGAATTGATGTTCAGTGACATTGAAGAAAAGGGCACTTAAGTTGGTATACTTTAATGAGAAACTTGTTTAAGAAGTTACTGATTGATTCCGTGCGGTGTTTTTACCATTTAAATGAGCAATTCTTTTTTAGTCATCTGCAATCTAGTAGAGTATAGAATTATTTATTGCTTATTTCATTGGATAACAAACTATGAGAGGAATTTAGAACAGGACTAAGTTCTGTACACTAATCAAGGTGGAATAGTTCTTGAATAGTAAACCAACAATATGTCTGTGTATATCATAGAAACCAGATTATTTAAGCTTGTATACAAATGAATCAAAATATTTGCCATTCAGATTTCCTACATTTATAGATGGTTTGTAGATGATTCATCTGTAGATGCACACACATTTATCATAATAATTTCTAAGTGATATTAGAAGAATTAGAGTATGGTACTAGTAGTACAACAGTGATTCTGGTGTAGCCAAAGCCTTCAGTCTTGATTCAAAACAAAGCTTGTTGAAATAATAATGATTTAAATAAATGATGATCATCAAGATAATGGTAACTGTGAAGGTAATCATGATAATGATGATAATTATGGTATTGGGCCTAATAATGATTATTAATAATGAGGATAATGTTAATAAAGATAAACAATAATCATAATAATTAATAATAATCATGATGAAATTATAATAAATATTAACTGTAATATATAATAATAGCAATAATAATAGTAATATAAATCATAACATAATACTATATCAACATATTATTTAAAAAATTTTTAAATTATAATAAAAATGATATTAAAATTTTGCATTAATGTTTTCATAATCATTCAAGAGGAGACAACTTATTTATCTTGCCTAAGGACACAAAGCAGTTACCAAAGGAAGCATGGAACTATTACTTCTCGAGGTTGAGCGTCACTACTGAATTTTGATGGGTCACCAACATAAAAAATAAATTTTGATGCATATTTCACTTCAGAAATTTATCAAAAGAAAATGTTATGAATGCCATAAATATGTGAATTAAATTAAATTAATGGTTCTATTAGAGTTAATTCCTTTGGACTATGTCATATATTTGACTGGTCAGCCATGTATCTGAAGATATATCATGAATATAATTTGTCAAGAAATGAAATATATTTACATAAATCAAATCAAAATACTGCGATGGATGATGGCACACAGACAGAAGGAACTCCATGCGTACATGTTTGAGATTTGAAAGCGCATGTCAACCACATAAAGCATCTATATCTACATGGATAATGTAACATTGTAACTACATTTACTACTGCAAATAAAATTATATCGCTGTTAAAAAAAGATTATGCTAAATTATTCTTAGACTTATTGTAATATGATACAAGTAATTTCAATGATAAGTACTTTATGATCAGAGAACTGACACAGATACTGAGAAGTTAGTAAACTATAGGATAAAAAATAGCATTATATACACGGTATTGTCATATGTATTAACATACAATTATCTGTTAGAGATGTAGGAATAGTAGTCGATTCTCTCTTCTATGGCTGAATACAGGTCATATTCAGGTATTTTAAGAGTTTCTTCATATCAGTAACGACCGATCTCATCTATGATCGCTAATTACCCACTAGTGCTTTACTGTTCATTGTGGGACGCTAGGTCATTTAGCGAATGGTCAGAAATGGCCACCTGAGCAACAGTGTTGTGGCATTAAATTTAATCCGAAGACGCTCTCAGCGAATGTTAATTACTTTTATCATCTGATTTCTGTATTTTAAATGTAAAAAGATTATGCACTTAACTCCAAAGTTTTACCCAGATTTTCTTGAATCTTATGCATAGTGAAAGGAAAAAAAAGAAGGATGAAATCGGAAATCAATCTGCAAAATGCAAGGTCTAACTATCTTATCTTTGAATTAATCAAATATTTCTTTAATGATCTGTGAAATTGACTGGTGGGCACTGTAGTAGGTCCAGATAAATAACCTTCATCTTCATGGGAAAGAATTTTGTTTATTTCTAATATGATGTCACTGAAGATAATGAAAATGAGTTTTTAACCAGTGTACAATAATGTTACAATCTCAATCTGTTACCTCTATAAGGTATCTTAAATGATATACACAACACATGCAGAGAAAGTGCCTTTAGCTATGTGCCAATATGTACAACTAACGGAAATAGTAACAATTGTGCTATAATCGTGTCCTCTTCATCGTTCAACTGTGTCCAAGATACCTCCAACAATGCATTGTTTTGATGCTAAATATTTAAATCGTTTAGGTGTTTATATCGATTTAAAAAAATGTTTATCCACTGTTTGCTGTTGAATGTATTGATTTCCGCATCTGTTTCTGTCTGTATTTTTAGTCAAATGTCTGGCGATGATATGAAATAATAATTTAGAATGATTAAACATTAATCACGATGCTAATTAAAATTATCTTTTTTCACGTGACAGGTGGCATCTGTCGAACATTGTCTCCAATTTTCTTCATAACTTTGTTTTTATGAGATCTGGTGGTGATAAGAATTTTAGATTTCATGGTGTAGCTTAGTATTTCAGAACATTAAATTATGTTTAGATTGACCACTGCAAACTGACGACCGCCATGGGCTATATACCTTTAATATTGCTAGTAAAACAGGTGATTACACTACGATAATGCGTCTGTTATTCTACCATTACTGACCATATCACTTTACATAGGTTGACCATTGCTTGACCATCACTGATAGATGTACAGTGTAGATGTAGCCGGCTATGCATACTCAGTGGTCGCAAAAAACAATAGTATGATGTCCACAGTGCTTAAGTTACCAGGTGAATTACATCAGCTGTTAGACCAGTTGCTGTGTCCTACCTTGATTGACAAGATAGTCAGCATAGATTCTAGGCCTAGTTTTCCCATTCCCGTATTTCCTTGGGCTTTGAGGTAATTCCATAACACCCAACTGAAACAAAATTGTAGAAGTATGCAAATATGAATTTGCAGTAGCCTAGAGTGTGTATAAACCATGATATCTAAATGTAGTGAAATCATATTTGAATTTGATGCATAAAATTCCCATCTATGTAGGTAAAGATTCAATTACTCAATTTATCTTGCTCTTCATTAATAATTTCAATGATGATAATAATACCTATGACCATATAAGGCGATCATTTTTTTCTCCAAGGATGTATTCATTTTCCTGTAATTTTGCGTAAATCCTGGTTGTAATTTATACATATTCACATGGCGATGTATGGAAACTACCCATGATGCTTTGGGTTTCTTGTAGGATCAACTGAATGCATTAATGTTGATGAGCGTTGATAGGAGATATACTCATATAAGTATACCATTCATTATCATATTTGATAGTGCATCTTACATTGCATGTTTGTAGCTTACGTGGACATCTCTTCTGTGTATTGAGCCACAGTAATACTTACTTCCAAACCAGAGACCCAATTTCCTGCGTTCGATATTATGGTAATTGCGAGTCATTAATTGGACGATATATAGTCCAAATGATAACGATCTACTAATTAATCTGCTGATTATGCAATACCAAATTAATGTTGTCAGCTTATTGAGTATGATCCAATAGACCAAAGGCATGCTACTAAGTCTGCAACCAGGAAAGTTAGCTTTATACCATTGACTAGACTTTAGTCATACAAAGTCTAGATGTGGTAAAAATAAAAATTGTGATAATTAATGTAGAAAGGCAACCAAATGCATTGTAAATTATATATTTTTCTGTTTTAAAAAATGATTGATGATAGCATAAATATCAAGGGATCTACATCACTAACTAGAAATCTACACAGTGTTTATAGAGGGTAAAGTTATTTACATTTGATGTATTTTAGCTCTGTATGTGGGCGAATTTAGATTGATGAATATATTAATGGTCAAGTGAGCCAAATTCAATTATGAATATATTCATATTAAAGTTGAGAAAAAAAGGTCCTTGAGACAATTATTGGATTTATGGATTGGCAGATGTGAGCAAGCCGGAAGCAACAGCAGCATGAATGACTGTTTACACGGCAACAAGAAGGAAATCGTGAAAACGGTGAATAAAAATGACAGCGGTAAAGATGATTAGGAATTAAGAAGTTTTGTTTCGGCGTCTACTATCCTGCCTGGCCAGATTTCTTGTAAAGGCTATTAACGATAACGGATATAATAAAAGATGTAAATTAAAGTCGCATAATAAAAATCAATTATATAGCTTAAGTCTTTATGTTTGTTTAGTATTCCTGTCTGGTGTAAACTTTTGAGTTGTATTGTACTATAATTTCATTTTCATACCTATGGTAAATAGTTATTTGTGATAATGGTTGTCTCTTATACACATCTAGATGTGTATAAGAGAATCTTTGTTTCTTGTGGTTTCAAAAACGCCTTGAGACAGTTTTCTGTGGAAGGCGCTATATAAATATACGACCATTGACCATATATTAAACCCTATCAGACTTCATCCCATTATTTTAGTGATGGTGATGACACAAATATCATATTAATTATTATATTTTAACTAATGGTAGTAGTAACATTGGTGGAGTTTAATTGATAATATTTATGTTTTAGAATGGAAGACTCAGATAATTAGTTATGAAACACAAGAGACATAATTATTTTAATACATAAACAGAAATAAAAAGTCCAGACCAGAATTGTTAAAGACTTCAGTATTAACATCTGCTCCATCTATATCCAGCAGCCGCCCATCATTAGGAAACACGCCAATTAGTCTCCCAGCACTTATGCCCTGATGTTAATTAGGATCTTAATGAACTACACAGTAATAGTAACTAACTCAGCAAACATCGACTTAGTGTCCCCTTTAATTATGGGTAATAGTATTATCCACTGCAATATTACTTTGGACCCCAGCCGCTGTTTCTTGATTGGTTCATTATATTTGCCGAAGGAATCGTCTCCCTTTGCTGCAGACTACATTCATGCACCTGTAAAAATCTGTGAGGTATTTGATGCAGGTTGTACATGCTGGTGATCCTTTTAGATTCATTCCAAAAATGTTGGTATAAAAACCAAAAGATATCTGAAGAGATTGTATTTCTAAACGTAATTGTTAATCGAGGCAATCATATTGCAGTCTCATCATTCCAATATCCTTTTGTATACGTTAATTATTGCACTGCATGGATTTACTTCTTTGTTTGTTAAGTGAACTAAATTAATATTGATGGGTTATCTTGCGAGCAACATAAATTACCTATGTGATAGTTAGCTGTCCGATATTTTGAATGAATCCTTATGACCACGTCCAGCTTGAGACTTCGTTTATTACAAACAATTAAGGATTACCTAGACATGAAGCAATATCAAAGAAGATTTTTCCCTTTAATATTTTTTTTTAACACTTGGGTTCGTTAAACTCAAAAAATGTTTAGCTGTTTCTGGGGTTGAAAATCTGAATGAGAGAATCAAAAAGCAGGTCATATACGAATACGCGAAACATATAATTTACAATGTCAGCAATTAGGCCTACATTGTAAGTTCCTTTGTCATTGGAATTTCAAGCTTTTCTTATGGTATTTGTTCTCCAGGAGGCATAAGGGTATGGCAAAGCCCTAATAAGTTAATTGTGACCAAGCCATCTGTGTACTACTAGTACTGTAGTATGCCAGATTAGCAGATGAAATACAGAATGTATTTCTCGCATCATAACGTTAGTTCTGCCATTTATCATTTTTAGAATGATGCAGTTTAATGTGTAGTTGTAAATGTTTTAGCGTTTCTATTACAATTTTTTTAATCACTTTTATAAATTCAAAATATGATTGATGATACCATTATTATTTCAAACTTTGCAATTTATATTTTTGGGAAATATTGAAAGTTTTCTTTACTTTCATTACTGTGACTAAATTACTATTGATTTCTTTTGAAAAGGATTTACTTGTTTATTAATACAAAACATATATTTAGTCTTTTACATTATGTTATTGTTAATACTCTTATTATAAATCAATAATTATTATTATTGTGACCATTTAAAATTTCTTTAGGTTACGTGTATAGTGTCAGGAAATCGACTAATGATATATTTTCACCAATACAACAGTGATGTCATTCAATACATACTCATATGTGGATGGCATTACAGAACACTCGATAAGTAGCGTTAATGTTAATACACAAAGCAACACAGTCACTTTGTCACCATCACAATATTATGTTTTTCAATCTCCTCAAAATGTGATTAAGATGTTTGTACATCCCAAGATAATTTATTCGCGGGTAGACGACAATCCTGCAATCAAGCTAATTTACTTTATATTCATTTTACAAACATTGCCTTCTACTGCCGGATTATATTTCCAAATTTATCCGATTTGAAGAGTAATACTAATCACGTTGGACGGTAAAAGCTTGTATGCTCAGGTATAATGGTGATGTCACCGAGTAACGGAAAGGTAGATGGATGAACACCTGGTGAAGAGATAGATCATTGTCCTATACGCGACGATTTTAGCTTTCGAGTCGCGCAAATCATCTCCGTGCAAATTGCAATAGATAGCAGACTGATGTAGTACATTTGTCGAGGTTTTTCCGAAAGTCGTGGCAATAACATAACTAATTGAGCATAAATATAATGATACTATAATTACTGTACTAGACGACATTGAGTTCTGATATGTGCTTGACAAATTATTCTTATTCGTTATTTGCCAAAAATCAAAGCTACAATATAGTACTGATACATACTGTCAACAGAATATACAAGTGCAAAAAATTAATAACTGGGCAGGGACACACTCATTCAGTTTAACTTTAACAATATGATATTAAATAATATAGGCCTATTGTAATACAAATTTATTTCTAGAAAAGAAAAGAATTTTTGAATTTTGATGTTATTTTTCACAATTATTATGATGATAGTATTGTATGAATAGTTCAGTTAATAGTTTAATTCTAATAATATAGGCCTATTTTTTGTAGCAAATAAAGGTAATTAATTTTGAATACTGCTATAAATCGCACTTATTATGTATGTGACCTGCAATAAAGAAAGAAAGAGAAAACTACATTACAACCCAGAAAGATTGAATTGGAGAATATCTAAAGGCCAACTCAGACAGCTCGGCCGACGCAGCCCGACCCGATTTATCGTCGGGGACAGTCTTAAGCCGTCGTGAGAAATATTAAACATGTTTAATATTCTACGACGCGGCTGCCCCCGACGCACACCATCTCACCAACTCACACAGACCCGACGCGACAAGAAATCGCGTCGGCTGCGTTGTACTACGCTGTCTGAGTAGGCCTTAACAGAATTTACACATACGTTTTCTATGAGCACCACAAAGAAAAAAAACCGGTCAAGTCTTCCGCTTAAAATTTATCCAGTACCTGTAAGGATATTATCATATGATGGATTGATTTATGCCGAGAATGATTTACTTATCCTTAACACGTAATTCTCCTAATAAAGTAATACCCTAGAATGTGCATTTCGCTGATTTTTGGCTTGTCTTCACTAAGACCAGATTAATGTATTGACAAATCTTACCAAAGAGAATAAAGTAAGTTGTCAGCATTAATATCAGCTAAGCCAAGCAAAGTTTGACCACCCAGAGCAGGTTTTGCTTGCTACAACTTTTAAGCTGTTGCAAGCTTCGAGAGAAGTTGTGAGAAAACCGAATGTCGCACTTATCAAGTTACTTGTTGAACTCTGTAGATACATCAGTTGTAGGCTTATTCAAAAATTTGTTTTAATGCCACTTGATTTTGGTATTACAAATTGATTGATATTAATTTGTTGATTGATTGATTGATTGATTGAATTGTTTTTTATTTACCAATACAATATGAATCTGAATACATACAAATTTGTTTTGTAGCGTAGCAGAATGTCTGTATGGTACCTTACAGTATTAGGATTTTATCAAGTTTTTTGCTTCTTCAATATTTTTATTTCATGAATTATAATTAATAGTCTGTCTTATCCTAGCCAACTGCATTATTCACAACAAAAAATATAGATAAAATTTAAAAAATACTATTAAAAAAAATATGTAGCAATGTATCATTAGTTTCAAACATTCAAGTTTCCTTTATTTACATAGTGTAATAGGTTAACTAGTTTCATTGGTCCATACCTCCATCCCTCTAATTTACATATGTTTTAAACCAATCGATAAATATGTATGATACACAATACCCTTAACCTCCATTCTGTGTTCACCCACACAGCTGTCTTGTTACTTTTACTGCTTCATCAGCAGTTAAATTATACTTCATCCCTTCAAATTTGATTAGATATCATTTTTAACATTAGTATTCATGTAAAGTACATACAAGTTAACAATGGGAAAAACCAAGAAGTTAAAAGTCATCAATAATAAATGGTCAGCATTTAACCAAATTATATACAGTATGTGTATATACACACATCTAGGTTAACAGTAGCAAATAGTAATAGTAATTAATAACATAGTAATAATATTCTTACATTTCGTTCTAAGCTCTCTGTTAAAACATGAAAACCTGAGGGAATTTTAAGATAAGTTCAAACTTGTCAAAGTTACTCTTGTCGAACAGAAATGGAATGAATATAGACAGTTTGCTTAGCGATTGATTACAAGCGCCATGGCTGGTGTATTCTCCATAGGTCATTTAAAGTCACTGTGCAAGACTAAAGCCCTGTTCACACTATCAAATTTTATTTAACAAAAACATGTGACATGCCCAAATATGGTCATGATGACATCACATTATTGTTGCCTATATGACTTTAAGCACTTAGTTCTTAATTTATTGATTAATAAGAATAGTAATATGATATTTGATAATAATTGATAAATATTATCAATTCACCATGAAGGTACTAATGGCAATTGAAGGCCTACTAATTACCAGTTTAAGGAAAAATAACCAGTAGCACAATTTGAAAACAAACTATTAATATTAAAACAAAAAAAAATATGTTGACATTTGCCACAGAACATACATTTTTTTAAATTTCGTTATTTGTTAACACAAGTTTAAAGAATTAAAACATTAACAAAACTATAAAGTTATAAAGATGTACATATGATGAAAAGCTGCCTACCGAGTATATATTGACAATAACGGTCATTCATGTTTGTAGGCCAAGGCCCGCAGTGCCCTGTATTTATTTTATTACAATCAAATCCATAAAATAGAAAGAGATAAAAATGAATTTATACAGTATACAAATATTATATTAATGTCAGTATCATACACAATGTATGCATAATTGGCCTACTTAAATTTTGATAAATGAGGTCGGTATTTATGGGGATTACACTGATAAGCCAATCTTAAGATTGGTCAATAATCATGTTTTTCTAACCGTTGTTGCCATAGTGATATGATTTGCACTATCAAATAGAATCGTCAAGAATTCTCATGCGAAAAAACAGTGCAAATTGATGTAATTACACAGTAAGCGGGGGAAATTCCGCAATAAATTTGAATGAAATGCATATTACTTAAAATTTATAATATAAATTTGGAATGTGTTCCTTGCTAAAATACATTGGAAGACAAGCATCCGATGTAAATCGATTTATAATCAATCTAATCCAATTACATCTTCATATGACGTGCATCTGTGGGTTGATTAACCCAACATCAAACTTATGTATTTGTAATTCACTCCATCTTCGACTATCACCGGTATCAATGTGTTTGCGGTATTGCATTCAGATAATGCTATTTGTATCTAAATGTAATTTGGATGTTCATTATGCAAATAACATTACTTCTCAAGTACGAAATTTTCTCTGGTATTGTGGTTATATCCATCATATTACAAGTTAATTTAGAGATTGTATGCTGAAGCGTTCCACTTCCTGGCTTTATTAGTGGCGTGATTGAAATTAGAAAGGAATTAGGTTTTCAATTTGTCAAAATGAGGAAGACGTATGTCTCCCATACCTGTATAGTGTGTAGCCTCTGGCTATCTGCTTGTCATATTGATAATCTCCCAGTATAGGGAGGATCAGCTGTAGTGGGATTATCAACATGAAGATAGATGACGGCATATAAAAGACACATATTGTGTGTACACATTGTACTTGTGTTTAATATTTTTAAAAACAGGAGCAAAAATATGATATAATAGTACCAGTAAATTAAAATAAATCTGTTCTATTATTATATTTTGTTACTTGTTGGTTGCCTAGAGGGAACATATTTTTCAGTTGAGCAGTCTTGATAAACTTTACAATATTATCTTTAGAATGAATTGTTTCTTATAGAAATTCCATAAAAGTTTATGTAATATTAATTACAGTAACCTATTCTCCATTATTTTTTAGTTGTAGGCAAATTAATATATTAACTAAATCATATATCTCTCTTATTTTTTTCAGTTGTGGGCAAGAAAAAAGATGATTACGCCCCAACTATAACAGAGCATCCACGATCCGAGATTGCTGTACGGGATAACCCAGCTTCTTTTCGATGTAGAGCTGACGCACAACCTGCAGCAACAATACGGGTATGTTAAAGCTCAGTGCTCTCATATTAGCCAATTTGATTTCATGAGATTCCTCACGTTACAATCTGTGAACCAGGCTTGGAAGTTTTTATTTAAATTCATTAAACACTGATATTGATAATGATGATTGTAATAATGATGACTATGATGGTAATGATGATGGTGTGCTTATATTGATGATCATGATGATGATGATGGTGATGATGATATTAAAGTACAACTACATTCAAAATATGTATCTGGAGTTGGGCTCATTCAAATATTCTCCAAGAATTCCTGGAGTAATGATCGCTGCAGCTTGAATATTCCAAACTATGACTCCCAGAGTAATAGAAAATCTATTGGTTAGCTTGAAGCTATAAAAAACATGGTTTTGATTCTTCTGTCGTTAGTCAGTGTTGGTTTTAGGGAAGTTGGCCCAGGCACCCCTCCCCCTCCCCCCACAAACTTTTTAGAAAAATATGAATAATTGAGAAAAATTGAAAATTATAATCAAATGTTTAGGTTTTAGAGTGCCATTTCCAGCCATCTAGAGGTGTCATAATCATAAAATTTCCTACCTCAGCCCCGCCTGGAAAACACGTGACCTGGGCCCCCTCTATTTCGAATATTTGGCATTTATGTTTACTTAATTTCTGGTTCTTCAGTGGTACAAGGATGGGGAGCAATTTGACGGCACAGGTCAAGACGGTGATCTTTTCTTCTTGAAAGTAACGAATAACCACGACTCTGGGGTATATTACTGCGAGGCAACCAACTATCTTGGCTCAGCAAGAAGCAACAATGCCACATTAGATGTAGCATGTAAGTTAATGTTTCTATTTCTACATTTCAAGAAATTTTCAAATTATTATCATAATTTAAAGAGTCCACCAGCTGTTTTGTTTTAGACAGGCTTTAATTACAGTAGCATTATTGGCACCATACAATAATCTTTCTCTTTTATGTTCAACTTTTTTTTTCCACGGAGACCCAGATCAACAAGGTTGTTTTTGCCTTGGACTGTTCACATTAAACACAAAATAATATATACAAAAATGGTAAAAATAGATGTAATAATATATCAATATTATGTTTCAAGCTGATTTATCCCTGGGAAAAATGTATTGCAACTTACTGGGTAGGTTACATTTTACTTGTCAGACTTTATGCAATATTAATATTTATTTATGCCAGGAAAAGTCAGTAGATTTGTCATGTCTCCATGTGATAATGATTTTCTTTTCATAAAAAAAAGACCTGTGCAAACTTGAAATGATTTATTCATTGAACAGGTGATTATAGGGTGGTTTACAAATAAGCCAGTATGATGCATGGTGACCTTTGACTCCCTATAGCACTGGGACATTGGAACCTACATACCTCCTACCTAAAATGACTATGACCTTTTGATTGGGTTTTGCCATCATAAATGCCATCATCGATTCCAAGCCCAACTGTTCACCTGGAGTGATGCATCACCTGCAATGCATGGTGGGAACATTTCATCGAATGAGTCATTAAAAAAAAAAGTACATTCCTTTAAGATACTCAGCTGATACTGTAGTCTATTTCCAGAAATAGAAAATTAATTAGATCCTGCTTGCTATCAGGGGGATGGCAGTCGCTGGCTAGGGCAGTCGCTGGCTAGGGCAGTCGCTGGCTAGGGCAGTCGCTGGCTAGGGCAGTCGCTGGCTAGGGCAGTCGCTGGCTAGGGCAGTCGCTGGCTAGGGCAGTCGCTGGCTAGGGCAGTCGCTGGCTAGGGCAGTCGCTGGCTAGGGCAGTCGCTGGCTAGGGCAGTCGCTGGCTAGGGCAGTCGCTGGCTAGGGCAGTCGCTGGCTAGGGCAGTCGCTGGCTAGGGCAGTCGCTGGCTAGGGCAGTCGCTGGCTAGGGCAGTCGCTGGCTAGGGCAGTCGCTGGCTAGGGCAGTCGCTGGCTAGGGCAGTCGCTGGCTAGGGCAGTCGCTGGCTAGGGCAGTCGCTGGCTAGGGCAGTCGCTGGCTAGGGCAGTCGCTGGCTAGGGCAGTCGCTGGCTAGGGCAGTCGCTGGCTAGGGCAGTCGCTGGCTAGGGCAAGGGCAGTCGCTGGCTAGGGCAGTCGCTGGCTAGGGCAGTCGCTGGCTAGGGCAGTCGCTGGCTAGGGCAGTCGCTGGCTAGGGCAGTCGCTGGCTAGGGCAGTCGCTGGCTAGGGCAGTCGCTGGCTTGATCAGCCACATTTGTGAGAAGGAAGGCTGTTAGTAACCAAACTAGGCATAGAACTTTCATTGCAGTATTCCTCTCTTAAAATATTTATTAAGCCATGAAAACAATGTTTTGATAATCTCCTGTCTGGTAAGAAAAAAAGAAGCCCTGACAAATCCAGGAAGCTTAAAACGTTGTAATTGACTAGTAGCTCTTCTACCTTTACTTTCCACTGAATGTGAAAATTGAGCCCTCAAACAAGTAAAGATACTGGTACTTGTTACATGCATGGAAAACTTTGAGACTAAAAACTTTCCTGATTCTACAGACAATTGCGGTATTTAAGTAACAATTCTTCTAATGAAGAAGTCTACAGAGGAATGTTTGGTTTACACTATATGTATTCTCATTCATTGCCTTACATTACTTTCTTTTAAATCAAGTGACAAATACAAGATGTATTTGCTGAAGGGACGCGAGTGCCAATTGAGGACTTGAAGTCATTAAAATATGTTCTAATCCATTTAATGATATTTTATACTTCCCCTCTCCTTAAGTCAGTAAGATACATTACTTGGAGTACTACTATTACTACTACTACTACTACTACTACACCACTAGCTTGTATTTATATTGTGAACATAAGATTTCTCAATTATTGGAATCCCTTCACCAAATGTGTTATAATATGTAATTATTATGCAGTAGTTGAAGTTCTCTGGTAGATACAATATCCTGCTTGCTCTTACAAGGATACTTAGGAACATGTAAAGTATCGAGACTCGTACTGTAATTTGTATGGTGTTCTGCCAGATCCAATCTAATTATCTGATCAATTAAATTGAACTAAGTATATAAAGGTGTTGTTTGTTTTCTTTAGATGAATTGAGACTGCTTCGCATCTAATAATTCTTAAGCCACAACGTGTGGGCCTGGTCTGAAGCATACCATTTAGATCCGGCCTAAATAGTAAAGATGGAAAAAGTCAGCTTTTGGCCAGACTTTACAATGCAATATGATGGCAGTTCTTAACCTTTTCTTCACAGAAAGGTCTGCTTTATCTTCTCAGCATATTATGTTATTATACTTTCAAAAATATGGAAATGTAAAGTAAAACTATACATATTTCCATTTTATTATATATTGGCAATTTAATGAATTTTGTGTCTTCTTACATCCCACATAAATCAGCTTTTACATAACTGTCTGTTGTCAATTAATAGGCACATTTTATAACACTCAAATGTTTGATTCATAAATGATGAATTTCAAATTCTACAGACATTTGCATTTTCTGTGAAATACTAATGTGTGCTGTTCTAATGCACGGCCGCTCGTTTTGAAAAGAATTATAAGAATTTGTACAAAAATAAGCAAAAAATTGTTGACGCCAGTTGTTATGATATTGCGTCTAGAAGTTTTCTTGGTAATGGCGTGCACGGTAATCAAACAAAAATAAGCCATCTACTTAAAAAGCATCAGAGCGTTGGAAAAAATTACATGTTGACTCCACATGTGTAATCTCCACATATTACCATCCTTGACCGCCTCGGTGCTGTTAATGTCCGTAAAATTACTTTCAACCATTACATTAAAGGAAAAGAATGAAAAAAATTGTCATTTTTTGTTTACGAGATCCATTACTTCGTTATTTAATGTCATCGGTGGGGCAATTATGTTACAACAATAATTTTATTTTCAAGGGAATTCTATAGTCCTACTTAAGGTCTTAAACATGTATTCCTGGGGTTCCCATAAAATACAGAATGTTATTAGTTGGAAGAGATGGAGGCTTTATTCGCAAATCCATGTTAGATGATGCTGGAATTTGTTCTCTTGTAACTTTATTGTAATGTCTGCTTTCGCACTAATTGTCTAAACAAAGAATATAAAAATAGATGCTTCTGCACAGTTGTCATTTCGTAAAAGCATTTCTGGCAGCAGGGAAAATAACATGAATATAAATCAGAAATTGGCTGCAATGATAAATTCTGTAACACAAATATAACTTTGTGTAGATGACTATAACTATTTCTTTTGTCTTCCTTGTTTGGTGACTTTAATGATTTTAAGAGAATTATACTTTTACCTATTTCAACTCTTATTAATAATGGGGTTGAATGTTTAAATATATATAGTAAATAATAAATATATAATAATAAATATTCATATACACTATTATAAAATAAGATGGATGACTACCATAAATGAGTTGAGTGATCTCCATGACAACTAGCTTCAAAATTGTGATTGAATTTACTTTGTTGAATTATGGTACAGAATACGTTACTGTAATAGATTACAACATGGGTCAATTATTACTTCAGAATAGTAACAAGGCAGTGCACACAATTCCTCTCCCAAAATGTTTTTAAATGCGATCTTATTCTGTATAATTAATTTTCATAACTTATAATCAATTATAGAACATGGTTATCAAGTCCTACAGGTGCTATAAATGATGCCTAGGCCAACACTATGTCCTTGATGAATGGCCTTTATACAACCCCAGTAGGTCGCTAGAGTGATTTTAAATTCCTCTAATCTTTACCCATACTATTTATTGTCAAACAATATGAAGTTCAGTGATTTACTGTAAACTTGTATGCTGTATTGCTGGCATATTATGACATGGCGTGGTTGACCCATAAACATGATATGGTACTTGCTGTAGCTGTCCATATCTGTCTACAGGTTACTGTATTCAGTCTGATCCTAGGCCAACTTGTATGTGGACTGTTTATTTCATGATCATAGGCCTTGAATGGAAAAGTACTACTTTACATAATGTAATAAACATTACGACCTTGGAGAAAAATGTTCTTAATCCTAGGGCCATAAGGGAGATGTTAAGTTTAGTAGTTGGCCAGTGTTAATATTTGTCCCAGACATGTTTGGAAGTCATCATATTTAATCATAGAGCACTGTGTATTTTTTTTTAGCTCAGTACCTTTTCATTAGAGAGCAAAAATGTTAAGAAATCTATAATTTTTCAGAATCTTTTTTTATGATTCATGAGTATTGCTAAACTTTTTAAAAGTTTTTTTTTTTTTTTGACCATGCCAAACTCTTCTTTTTATATTCACCACTCATTGTCATATTTAATCTGATATTACTTAGATGCTTTAAAATTTATAGCACCCAAACCTACAACTAAATGGCAGTGGCCAAGGTCTTCAGTGGAGATGATTAGATCTTGGCCTATCTATTTTGAAGAGTATGATTTATTAGATTTTTGTCTTCATCCTTACATCTGGAGACTTCTTGAATGGGCTATAAATCTGAAGATAACTGCAGTGTTACTACAACTTCCTGCCTTTTGTCACTGATAAGCTTTGTTTATTAATAAACTTTCTATGAACCAATTTTCCACAATTATTTTTCAATTTATGATTTTTATATTCAGGTTTAAAGCTGTTTGAAGTTACTGGATTTTGTAGTGATGAAACCTTGCATAAGAATTAAGCATGCTGTTTACGTTTTTGTTGGATTGTTTCCAAACACAACATTTTGTTAGATCAATTAGTTTATTAACCGATTCATCATCAATTAAAGTACTTTTATAAATGATCTGTCATCACATTGTTTATCGCTCGTGCCAATCCCAAGTGTCCTGGCTAAATATTTTGTTATTTTGATCCATTCCACTGAGGGTAATTTTCGAAACCATTTCACGTCATGTTTGTTTTTTTAAGGATTACCAATTGCACGCTATAATTTCATTATATCAATATTTCTGATAGGAAAACAAACCAGAGATATATATATATTATGTCATTTTGATGGATGTTCTCAATAAAAGATTTTCTCTAAGCCACCTGTTCATTAGTAGTATAATTTACTTATATAAGGGAATTTCATTGGCTTTAAAGATCATCATTCATAACATAATTTTTTTCCAAATGTACATAACAGTGAAAAAGCAGAAAATTTTCTATTTTTGAAGTTCTTCCTATAAAATTAGTAGAGAAACTGTCGCTGTTGTGAATAATATAAAGATATCGTCATAAGAGAAATGTTGTTTGTAAGATGTCTATTTCACATTATCTGTCACAGATCTACAGAAACCTTGACAAATTCACAATGAAATAGCAGTCATTATCCCAGCTAAGGTTAATTAAAGTTGACATCCTACTTTATCAAGTAAGGTGAAGTGTACCTAAATACTTTTATTCCTGCCCTTAATCCGATATTTATTAGTTGTATCAACGAATCGTGTATATTCTTTAAAATGTACTTAAGTCCAAACAGTGCACATGCATATAGCGACTAATTGGATACAGAGATTTATGTTTGCATATTAAAATTCCAACAAATACTACTAATGGACCTATGAGGCTGCATAACTAAAAATTTCCAGAGAGAGTATGGCATATCAGGATTATGGTAAGACATGAACGCGAGGAAATAATATTTATGGAAACGGTTGCTGGTACATGATATGTGATATCTGGGATTGCTGAAGAAGTAGCAATACCAGAGAAACTGCTGAATGCGATCAAAGTTTGATTGAGGTATAATGGCAGTGATGATGTTACCAAGACTTGATTTGACAGAATTTCATTTTGATTGGCAGCACATAGTAGACTGGCATTGGTTGTTGCAATAATGAAACTTATGATATTGTAATCATAATACATCAGCCTTGTTTAATGGATATAATAATGTCAAGGCCCCTTAGCTTTATGCAGTTCGCATTAATTATTACCCTGACGAGCCATTGGATCTAACACCCAAGAAGGTTTATTTTCTGTGAGTTGTAAGCTCAAAACTCAAATTCTCCAACTCACAACTCGCATTTTCCAACTCACAACTCAAAACTTGCACTGAAGTAACACTCCCCAATGAAGACCTACTACTTGTTTATTAAATTCCTCTTCTCTTTTTTCAGTCTGTTATATCTTTTTAAAATAATGTTGGTACATGTCTAATGTGAAATTTTTAAAGTGCCGTTGTAAGTTTCCAATTAGTTCCAATAAATTTTTGAGTCGTTCCTGAGATTCCAAGCAAGTCTAGCTGCCCATATCTCTAATTGCTCCAATCATTCCAACAGCATTTCCAATCAAGTTTTACTTTGCACTCATATCTCGTTTCCCCTCCTCGGGCGACATCCTTCACTGCCAAGTTCAACAAGAGGACCAGGTGTGTATATCTGAACCAAGTACCTATACTTGGATCCAATTTCTAATAAAAAGTTAACATAAGTAGCATTAAATACTTTCATGATAATTGCTTCATGAATGTGTTCCATATAATTGGCTTATAATGTCGTTTATGTTGAATGGAATTTTTTATTCATAAGAAACATAGTTTAAATATCTATTTTTGAATATTCATATGTAGATTAACCGTCAAAAGTTTATGCGATAAAAGAATAAAGAGAATGCCTAATGCATTAATGTGTCCAGGTCTGACAAGCTCTCAGAAATGTGCATTTCCAAAACGTGCTAAGATGGCCATTACACTGTGGAGTAATCATTCTTGAATGTTGCTCCTGAAGGTTATTGGGGCCAAGATTAGTTAAGGTTTTTGTATTTCATTGCTTGACCATATTTTTGTTCTGTTTCCATTTCATATGATAAAAGCTTAATTGATTACTGAAAAAAACCTAAAAATGTTATTATTTCTGAGGACTTAATTCCTATTTGGATTTGACTTTTTGATCAAAACTATTTTTTTTTACAAAAACAAACCACTTTTAAACAGTGTAGGTAACATTCTTTTTTAATCAAATTACCCAAGTCACGTAGAAAGAGATTCAAGCTAGTTTCTCCAAACAGGATGGTCCAGTACAATTCAGTAAGTCTTATTGAGCATTGCTGAACTTTTTAAATGACTTTATCCAAGGTAAAAGCCTGACCCTACAATGCTGTATGTGCACAACATAATTACTCTCCTTCATTTAACTACTTTCTCAGTAATATCAGGGAGGTGCTATATAGTAACTGTCTGGTAAAATCTAAGGTGTATTTTATTCCTAGTTTGAATTGAATTATAATTTCACCAAAGTAAAGTTACCATTTCTTCAAAATTAACCCAATCTGTGCAAAGTTGTTTCCAGTGTAGTAACCTTGAGGTACTTATTATTGGTGTTGTATATATTTACTGTATCTATTATTGACAGTTCATCAGTTGTTATTTTTATATCACATAACAAGTATGGTACACATTTCTAGCAGCACCAGGTTTTTAAAGAAGATACCTCCTAACAACAAGCATTAGTAGGTCAAGTGGATAAGATTTCCGTAAGAATAACTGAAAGACTAAAATAAGATTTGAAGGGAACTCTACTCTCATTATTTCCTGACTATGTGCCGGCTGTCTTAATTCCCAGTTCCTGCTGTTTTATCAACATGAGATACGCGGTTGATGCACACTTGCATTTTCATTACCTGGAAGTCAAGTTTCTCTTAAACTTTATTAACCTTCCGCAAGACTCGCATACTAATAAATATCGTATTGAGTATTGTGTAGCATTGCATTTAAAATGAAAATTATAAAAGCAGATAATTGCATAATACAAAAGAAGATTTAATATATTCATATTATACGGTAATATATTATTACAGCAAAAAATTGCTTTTGTTTTCTCGGTTATATTTTGAATTGATTTGAATTAATTTAAACAGTTAAAAACCACCACTATCAGCTGAAGATTGGTCTAATTTTCTATCAGTGAAATTAAATAACAGTTACTGTATATACAGTAGGGAGTGCTTTGTACCTTAAACTTTGCATAATCAGGCTTTTTGTCATTATTTGAAAGATTATTATGATTTTTTTTTGTAAGTTGTATTCAAATATGTTTTCAAAATATACTTGGTTAGTATGATTACGTTGACTTACATATTTTTGATTAGAAGTCACTGATTTACAGAATTTGGCATTGCGCCAACAACACTTCATACATTGTAAAATTATGTAAAATACATTTGAGAATTCATTTTTATTTATGACCCCACTTTATTTCATAAAAATTTTTTTTGAACAAATTCCTCCACAAAATCTTATAATGTATTTACATAATATTTCTTTGAACTTTCTTTTAATTTACATCTTTTTCAAATTTATTTGCTACACCAAGTTCATGCAAGTTAACACAATATAGATCATAATGTTAACTGTTTCTAGCAGTTGCAAGAGATACTTATGTTTATTATCTTTTGTGGGGACTGGAATCCGAAGCCTAAGGCTAGCAGGCGATCGGCATTAGAATTCGGAGATAGATCTAATTCACATGAAGAAGAATTTATTAATTTGTAGCCAGGTATATTAAGAATGTGTTACAGTTAATACACGTCTTTGAAATGGTACGCATTATGCAATTTCATGTAACCGAAAATGTTTAGATCACAGTGAAATGTTTTCTCTTAATGTTGGTATTGAAGACTGGTGTGTCAGAATCTTCAGTTTTTTGGTCTGTATCGATGTCAGCATTATGATGCCAAGTATTCATCTTTTTTTTTTTCTCTACGGTCCTCTTGAAGTTGTTATTTCCAATATTACAAAGATTTACTTTGTAAAAATTATCATTTTACCTCCCCTTTCAAATGCATTTCACCCTATTTTCATTTTCTCAAGTTGGCTTTGCTAAACTCCTGTCACTTTAGTCACACCTTGCTTTACAAGTGTTTCATTTTATTATCATATATCCCTGGAGAATTCTCATATACAAAATGTTGTTGCTATGATGTTATACTATAGAAGTATGAATAATTTTTGTACAAATGTGTTAAACAGCATTAAGTGAATTTAGCAGGGTGACAAATTTATTGACTTTTTTAGAGGTTAGATTCAGTGAACATGGCAATACACATACAAGTCAAGCTGTAATATCCGCTGTATTGTAGGACCTGTAAAATTTTAGTTTTAATAATTCAAAAGAAACTACATAGCATACTTAGAGTTAAAGTGAATCGTTGTAAATTGACGATTCTGTCCATTAATCATTTAAAAGCGTGCCCTTATCCTTGATAAATTTGTAAAATCAAATTTTAATAATTTACATCTTTAGGCACGACTTCAAATCTTTATGCACTTTGCTTTCAAATTCTTAAAAGTGCAGCTACGACTATGAGAGAATGTTTTCTGTCTTTGGATGTTATTGCTGAAATTCGGAAAGTCTTTCTCTTTAAGCATCTGTTAAACCAGTTTTAAGTATGAAATACCTGTGATTTACACATGGACATACAGTATTACATCTTGTCGTGATCTGATATCATCTTGTCCATATATGGACAAATCACATAAATGTGTTACATATAACTTGATAATGTGGATAGAGCATTGGATAATCACCAGTGATTGATATCCTTCATTTACAGATATTGTTACTGAAATTTTTGAAAATTGAATTTAAATAATTGAGAGAGCTTCTTGAATGTTGATTGCACTTTTACTATTAGATATCGTGGTTGAGATGCAGAGTTTCTGCCAGCTCAATGTAATTTATTTTCATCACTTGCAAAATAGATTTGTTATTATGTGAACTAACCTACATATTGTGCTAGTTAAGTCGTGCTTTTTCCATCAACTTAACTGCAAATGATCAAAATGGCATTCTTATGGGACATTTGAGCGAAAAAGAGAACTTGTTTGACTTTATTCAAGTCTGATTGGTCAATTCTGATCACATGTTTATGACTGACCTGGGAAACTGGAGATTGGATATGAGCCGAGATAACATTGTGACCGTAATTAATTTTGTTTTATAAAAACTAATAAAGCAACATTTAATCAATAATTAATTATTTGTGGCAAAGACAAACCAAACCAGTCACTAGTCGCAATACCTGTTTTGGAGATAGCCAAAACATGCTAGAATGTCAAATCTATTTTATTGCACTAAACTCAACTTTATATATCCATACATCATGGTATGTTGCTATTTTCCTCATTTTCAATGTTAAAACAACAATTTTTAACAATTTGTTTATGGTTTCTGCCTAAGAAATGCCTGAAATTGTAAACTTTGAAGGCTGATTTCTCAAATATTGTTCTTTAAACAGCTGTATGTTTAAACTCCTGTAACTTCACAATAAAATGTCTGAGTTAAATGATTCTTTTACCATTTTATTGCTCTCATTTTAACCCTGTATTAATAACTAAAAATCGATTGTTGCGACGAGTGACTGGTTTGGCCTGTCTTTGCAAACTATACTGTATGTTATAGTCACTGATATTTAAAAATTTCTCCCTATTTCCTTTTTCAACTGTACTATGAGTTTCTCAAAAATTGCCCTTGGGGAGGGAAAAAGGATAAATCATGATATTGATTGTTGTTGTCTTTTGGATAGAAATGAATATATCAGAATTCAACTTCAATCTAAGTCAAATATTTACCATAATATTATATT
Source organism: Anneissia japonica (assembly GCF_011630105.1). Lineage (NCBI taxonomy): Eukaryota > Metazoa > Echinodermata > Crinoidea > Comatulida > Comatulidae > Anneissia > Anneissia japonica. Next base: position 325,674 of record NW_022720123.1, on the reverse strand, counting down.
CTCACGAGGTTGTTGATTTTTTGTTTTCACCTCTCTTATTGATTTCACTTTTTTTTTTATTCATGTTTTTCTGTTATTTTTTTTTATTCATGTTTTTCTGTTATTTCCATAGTCTGAATCACTATGGCATACAAAGTTCAGGTTTTGTCAGATACTAATATATACCCAACCAAATATGAACCTCTACAGAAATTGACTCAGCAATCTTTGAAGAACCTCTCCCCACCCACTATCCCAGCTTTGCCATATGAGCTAATCATCAAGAGGTAACAGTGCTGTGTAGTACTTACTTTTCTCATGGGGTTGAGAGAAAAACATCAGATGTAGTCCCATGTCTCAACCTGAGAAAAACAATAGTGGAGTCAAGAAAATGATAAGTTAATTTAATTGGAGTGTACTTTACTAAAATATACCATGTGGTGTATATAACAGTAATGTATGTATAATGTATATAAAATGTGTATAAAAGTGCTTGAACAAAACATAAAAATTGATAAATATACTTAAATCTTACAGAATTCATAGTTATTAAATTTAAATGTATTATTTTGTCTTGGTATTTGAGTGAGATATGAAATGAGAACCTAAAAACAATCTTCTAATGGAGGTTAAATAAGCAGATCAAGTTATAAAATATTTCATTTTCGTAATAATTAGCTGCATTTAGTTTATTGTTGCTCAGTCACCAATCCATGCTAATGAGATAATCCTAGGATTTCATCAACAATGAATGCTCATCCCAAACTCCGCATTGTAACTCAAGTCTGTCATAGAGAATATCGGGCACCAAATGATTTGTCAAAGTGTCAGCTATAGTTTCTTAAGGAAAGGAAGAAATCATTTATTATTACATATCTCATAAATTATGCCATATTTCATTGGGAATTCTGTGAATCATCAGCATAACATATTTTTTGTTGTATATTTATTTCAGCAGATATTAAACTTTATGCTAGACTTCAGTTAATCATAGCTGAACTACAGAGTATCATCAGTTGTCTGCTTCATCAATATGTCACCAAACACTTGCACCTGGATTCTTAAATTGTCACCAATTTGTCAACCAATAAAATACATCCACTAAATACCTACCTATATTTCTTTCTCTTGAAGTCATCGTCATTATTGGTCTAGTAATTTTGATACTAAAACATAGTACTTTATTTAATGCGAGTTATGTAGCTTCAAATATGTTTAATGGATTCTGGGACAAATTAGTTGTTGGAATGCCATCATGACTTTCCTTCCAGATATTTTATATTTACTACAGTGATGTATTACCACAGCAACAATGTGATATTGACTCCAAGACAGTTGGTATGGGATAATGTAAGCAATGACATTCACTAATGACCTTTTTTTGAATAAGCAGCTGACAGACTGACCCTTTCAAAATTTGCATATATGGTAATTAGCTATTCAGGTGCAAGTAACAGCAATTATTATTGATGTAGTAGTTATTGCTGCAGAGATATTAAAACTCTGAGATGAATATGTAGAACCGGTGAGATCAAACACAAATTCTCATTTAGAATTTAATTATACAAAATCATCAGTGTGAAATTTTACATTATCTTTCAGGCGCCTAATTCATCTGAGTTGCATATCTGATTCAAATATCATTCCATTTACCTTGTTTTTTTTAACAATCAGACAGTAAATTATTACTATTAACGGAAAGAACGTTGTGACAGGAGAGGTGTATATCCATCGTAGGCAGTCAGAATTTTCTTTCTGAATAGGATGTCCGCAGCTCAATTTATTAATGTTACTCTAGCATTAAATTCTGTTATTTCAAATATCGCACCAGAGACCATAGAATCGATTAATTTTTGAAAGAAATGGATCGAGGTGAATGATGTTAAAGTGACAGTCAAACTTGTCCGTGTTGTAAAGTATATATTCTAACAGTTAGTGGCCGTATGTCACGATATATTTGACGAGACCCAGTGAGCATTGGCATCACACCATTCTTCATTTACAAGTTGCTCACAGCTCCATACAAAAACATTCTTGTTAATATTTTACCAAAACAGAAAAAGGGTAATACATGAAAAGCAAATAAAGGTATCTGCAACCAATCATAGGACAGAGGTTTTAGAATATTGATATTTAACAAGCATTAAAATCCAGCTTAACATGCATGAGCATATTCATTGTGTCATCAGCCATCCAAACAGCCGCTTTAAACTGAATTTGATTTGCACCCAACCTCCATTTCTTTCAGAAACCAAAAGTTAACATTTTCTTAAACGGTAGATTATTAACACTTGAAAAGGGCTTCCTGAAAAATTGCGTAATTTATCCAGCGAAAACGGATTAGCAGCTGTTTGTATGTGTGTCGGTGTGAAATATTATGAACATTTATGTTCTATAATTTCACCCATGCAGAAGTCTGTTGTGGTATGTGTTGCACAAGTGTCTCGTACTTGTCAAATGGCTCGTCAACTTTGCTGATGTTTGTGGATTTTATTTTCCTTTGCACACAATAATTTATATCTTAGTTGTTGATATAAAGCTTCAATCATTTGCTTTACATATCACAGCTACATAACTATAAAGCTATAAATATATTCATGTTAGTGTCAGGTTATGGTTGAGTAGGTTCGCCATAATTCAAATTAATCATGTTAATCCTCAACAACATTGTTGTAATATCCTAATCAGCATCGTTACTATCAAAATCATAGTTTTCAGCATTATTGTCACTATCATCATAATTATCTTCATTATTATTATCATTATATCATCTCTTAGCCCCCCATCATAATCATCACTGTAATCTCAATTTTCAGAATTTATCTTCTCATCTTTTCACCACTTCTTTTATTTACTGTAATGCCAATATTTATTAATGTACATTACATATATCTGAGGTTGTTTGTAATGCTTCCTACCTCAATGTACAAAACTGACTAATAGCACATCATCATCATTACCCACATTTCCCAACTTTCTGACATCACGTTTCTACTCCAATTAATTTAATTAGCATTTCCCTGATACTGTTATCATATAACCAATTAGAGGCATTTTCCCAATGAATGTAGCTGCAATAAACACACATCATTGCAACTAATATGTTGCTATAACATGTATCAACAAATGGTCAATAATACTCAGAAACGCTTATTGTTGCAGCATCGCAGATGAAGATTTTCCACCCGGGCTAATTAATCATGAGTTGTAGTTACACCGTTCATTCCATTATCATGTAAAACACTAAAGGGTTGCTTTTAATTACGGTTTGAAACAGAATTTGAGAGGAATCTTACAACAACATCAAGTGTATTAATAAGAGATCTTAGCACTCGAACGTGTCTTGCCGCTTGTGTTTACAACAATGTTGACTAAGCAATTCACTGTGTGTGACAACTACGAGAAGATCTTAATGGGATTTGAGTCGGTGGAGACTCAAGTATATCACATTGCAATGCACTTGTAGTCATAACAATAGAAATGTCTTCATAATGCATTAGATGCTTTAAATACAACATAGATTTATATGCCTGTAAAGTACAATGGCAAACATTTTAACAGGGATGTCTTATAGACCAACTATAAGAGAATATGGACTTAAATTATACACAACAAAAAAGTAAATGTATTGGTTTATTCATTTGTGTAAATAAAGTAATATAATAAAATATAATACAATTTTGATAAAATTGGAAAATTGCTTTCAGGTACTTTATTGTGTTTTTATCCATGAATGTTATTTTGTATTTAGAATAAAGAAATAAAATAAAGACAGTATTAAAGGAAAGTTTCATATAATTTTGCAATCTTTTGTCCAAAAAAGAATTATGTACAATAGAGTAGTACACCCTTCCATCAAAATCAGAGGAATGTCAAGTCAACAAACTTGCTGAAGGTTAATTTTCCTACCTATATCCGCCAGGATTTTTTTCTTTCCTGATCCATATTAAGACCCTCTTTCTGCTTTGTAGCGGTTATTACGCATTAATTAGGCTTTACTTTGAAGCAAAACAAAAGGCATTATGATTCGGCAATTCATAAAATATATTTTTTTGGTCTGTTTTCTGTTCTGTTATTATTTATGGTGATGGATACGTCAACTTTACGATATATTTCACATGAATTCATTTTTGGTGATTTTCTCTGAGAGATTAACTCGCATATCGGTAGGCTATTAATAGAGGTTGCAGTGTGCTTTTTGAGTGATGAGAATAGAAGTTGTTCTTCCAGGTACGATAACGTCTATATCGTTTATTCCATCACTGGTAACCGTCTGGCTTGAACTTGATGAATAACAAAAACACTCAGACTTGGAGATATTAAGACGTTGCTATAAACAGATAAATCATCTACCTACAGCTGAACTTGATATGAAGATTAGAGATTCTAATTCGGAAATGTCAGAAAGAACATTAAAATAAATCATTGTAAATTTTAAATTAAAAATCCTTTTTCAGTTTTCATGTTAAAATTATTCTTGGTTTCACATAAGAATCACCTATAATTTGCATAATTAAGTTCTTTTATAATTTTATAATCATATGTAAGCCTAATATTTACATATTCATTATGTTATTTCTCTTTGTTAAAGGTTTTTAATGACCCTTTGTTTCCTTGATTACTTAAAATTAGCTCATAATTTTCTTGATTTTTTTTTTTTTTATTCTGAAGAAATTTTTTTCATTCACGCATATTTATTGAATATGAACATAATTTATCTTTAACACCATTGATCCTGAGGAAAACAGAGTCTGCAAGTAGCAGGTGCTTCAGCTTTAGCTCGATGTTGATACTATCAAAATAAATTTTAAATAAGGAAGGTAGGATGAAAAGATAAATTCAAAATCTGGCAGCCACTGCCTAGGCCATTAACAGTTTTACTAAGGATACAGGGAGCCTAGTCTAGCTCTAATGGCAACAAATAGCCATGATAGATAGTCTGTATGTTTATGTGTTCACATGTTCTGAAGGTTTTTGAGCCACTTGATTATTATCCCAAAGGAATTCATGAAACATATGGAAAGGTTAAACAAGGTCATGGTATATTTTAGTAGAACATTGAAGGTTAAGTGACTTCAGTATTGGAAGTTCGATATTTCATGCTCCCATTTTTAAATTAATATTTCTTATGTTTAACAAAGACCAACAAGCATTGTTAGTGGTTAGATAGTGGGATTGTTGTTCGATTATCCACCCGCTCAGCACAAATTAAAACTTTCAAATTCCATCTGGTTCCTCATGGGCATAGTTTCTTCTTCCTCACTTGTCATTCAGAAATGATTTGTTTTCTTATGGCATTATATTTTTATTATTTCAAATTATTGCCCTATACCAATTTTAACAAATACTGTAACAAATTGTATGGAAGTTTTTTTTTTACATTGTTTTAATGGAAAGGCTTTTGTGCCAATTAGACCATCAGAAAACTTCCTAGTTGATATCTTCTCAAAAGGCCACAGTTTCTGGCGGTGTTTTGTGAAAATCCGTACAGTACTGGTTTTAACACTTCCCTCATTCGCAGGTTGAATAGGGTATTAAGGAAATGGTAGGCATGAGAATGCAGTGTGCAGTACTAGTAGTAGCATACAAAAAGGAAGATTGTAACCACTTTTTCCTGAGTTACTGTATTAATTACTTATGGCCCATAAACATGGATGGTATAAAATTTAACTTCGGTTTTTTGTAAACGTCATTCCTGCTGCTACTAGATAAAGGCATGAGCGAATGGTTGATTAGTGAGTATCGATGGATCTGATTGGTCTACTGTCTTTCATTTTGAACAATCATAGAACAAGATTGAACCAATCCTAATTGTTTGCCATTGATGATGCATGTACAGTACAGTATAATAATAAGCTACCGTATGCTCCACTCGAGTACCAGCATTTAAAAAGCTGGTTTTGGCTACATGTTTATTAGGCTGCAGTGTTTTTAATGTATTGCTAAGTAACCTAGGTATAAGGAAGTACATGTTTGCAGTATTTCTTTTTATGAATACAAGGTGCTTTTATTATTTAAGTAACTAATATCACCATTGCACAATTCTTATTACATAATGATCAAGATGAGTTGAGTATCTTTGCATGCTAGTGGTTATATAGTGTAGAATTCCTCAAGAGTTGCAACCTTGTTTGTAGAAGACCCAAGATACCCCATTGTGTAATAAAATACAAGGTATAGCACAATATCAGTACTCTTGTTTATAGATCTATATTAAAACAAAATTGTTTTTTAATCTGATAGCTGGCAGGCCATCCTTACCAACTATCAGACCTACCAAGTTTGGAAAAATTGTGGGTCTGTTACAGAAGGAAGTTCTACACCAATTCAGCCCTGCCATGGTTGGGGCTTAGCCGTGAGCTTGTAAGAATGACAAGGCCTAGAAAACCATGGTTTCTGATGTAACCAGTTTTAACAAATAGGGCCTACTGAATAGTGTGGGGGACATGGAAGCAATTTACAAAACTATAATCTAGGCAGTCTGCTTCATTTTGTTTTGCAGAGTTCAGAATGTATTCCACTCTTAAAGCATGAGCCTATGCAGTAAAGAATGCATGATTTTCAACTACATCTTACAAATGTGGGTTGGACCACAGGATAACAATCATTTGTGTATATTTTAAAACTAAAACCAACAAAGCTATAGCTTCTCCAGTAATTATTTTCATGTGAACTTTCAGGTATTGTTTTTTGACGTGTAGACCTACTTAACTTCTTTGTATTTTTATTTTTAGTTATCTGGGAATTGGAAAGAGAATTAACTTTCTATGAAAATCTTGATGTTGGAAATAAAATAATGAAAACAAGAATAAATGAGACCCAACTGTCCCCTTTCTCCATCAAACCAATCATTTTATGATGAGATTTTTATATTTATATCTGCCAGTTGTTTTTGTTATTTACACTTCTTGATCTTTCCTTATTTCTTATTTCATGTCTTATGTTACATTATTTCATAGTCTAGCTTAATATCTAAATCATTGACAGTATAAATAAGCTCCATAAAATGAAATAGATACCATGCTTGGTTCTACCTTTTATTGTAATTCAGAGTATCGGTAGATGTTTCCAGAGGCTGGTCCTAAACTTCAATTTGTAATCGTGATAAGATTTCACGTTTTTACATCATCAGGTTTCATCCTTTGAGAATAGGCAAAATAAACTGTGTCGACTTACAGATTTATTAACAGTGGCTCTCCCGTGGGAATTTGTCCAGCTTCACAGGTTTTTCTTTTTTTTTATAGAGATTATCTCATATTTGCCCACTAGATGGAAATATTTTGCAGAAATGCTGTTGTTCATTTACTCATAATACTGTAATACATAGTATAATATAAATTTGAATTAGTTTCCAGAATTGCTACTTCTGCAACCATGTAACATTACATCAGCAGTGAATGATGTATAAGTGTCATAATATTTTTTAAATGAAACAATGCCAACAACTGTAAACTGAAAGTTTCAAAAAACAAAACTTTATTCCATTTAGCTTTATAATACTTGTTTTTCATTTGTCAATAGTGGAGGTGTTTCTTCATTAATATGTGATTTACTATAGTGTTCTAATGGGTACCAATCTTATACTTAACGCTCAATCTGAATTGTAAACTTTGGTTCAAATACCATTTGGGGCAAAAATTTTATTTTTATTTTCTTGTTTTACTGACTAAATTGTGCCATTCTATAATAAATAGTACTTGCTGCTTGATTTGAAAGATTAGCCAATGTAGGTATACCTATAATATTATGCAGTTGAATATCATCTTTGACATTTTAGATCATACATATATTTAGATTGTTCATGAAATATGACTTAAAATACTTGATATTCATTTTATTTCCATTTTTATTATCACACCTTAAAATAGATTTTCAGATTTTTTTTTTTAAGATTAGATTTGCATTCCGTACCTAGCTGACATCTTGAAAAAGAATCCACAGAAGGCTGAATTTAAGTTTTCTCAAGCCATTAATTTTCAACAATGTCTTTCTTTTTAAAATGTATTAATAATTGAAAATGGATATGTACCCAAGCGATAAAACAAGCACAAATGGACAACTTATCGGCGGATGGCAATTCTATCAGCAATAAAAACTCTTAAGGGTTAAAAGGGGTGCTCTAAGGGTTAAAGGAGTGAGAAACTTTATAAGATCTTGTTGGTATCCCTATAGATTGAGAGTGTAGAGTACTTTATATACTCCCCTAGGAAGGTGTTCTCACAAACTTTAGATAAGCGCTGATATTGTTGAGATTCAATTGATTTCTTATCCTTATCATCCTCCAGTAATTACCAATTACTTTCATGGCTGGCAGGATGGTTTCGGCATTGTTTGTACTTTCTTCAGTGTTGACCTACATCTGAAGTGTGCCCTCTTATAAATCATTACATTTACCTACCATTTTTTTAAATCACCTGGAAATCATTCAGTATTTAAAATTTGTTCCAATATTCAATACAAGTTTAGTTTTAAATAATAGTTTTAAAATCTTGTTTAAATATTAATTATCTGGAGTATTTAGATTAAGAAGGGTCAGTTGGCTATAGATCATCATTTGGCCTGTTACCAAATTGAAGACTTTGTTTATTATTACATCCCGTTCCAGAGATTGTTGACCTCCGAAATCATCGGTTTTGATGCTGCTTCTGGTGCAGATCACATAGTGGTATTTTGTTTTATGGTGTATAGCATCCACCAATGTTTATTCTACTGTATGACTATCATTGTCAAGAATGAATAATTGCGCTATAAAAAGCCTGTGCATCGTGTCCATGCAAGTCTTCACTAACCATCTGCTCACTAGGTCCATTTGAGGGCGCTTCACCATTTGCCATTTTTTTTTTACTAAAATGACATTTTTATGATATGAAATGTTCATAGATCATTTGTTTCAGGTTCATTTTCTTCCAATATTCTATAGCGATATTACCGATACATCATCATTCAAAAAAATTGCATGATATATTTCGAAAAGTTTGAGATGCCTTTGCATTCCAGTGAAGCTTAAAAGTTTTAAATTATGGGCAGACTTACGTTTTTTGATCACTAAAATGATTACAAAGTCGATCATAGCAACTACAAGTAATTCTCATAATCTACGTATAAAATATCTTCTTTTGTTATAGCGTTGAACTAGCACGTAAGCTGATAATTCCATAGAGGTATTAATCCCTGGGATTAGCTCCAATGGATTATCTGATCAAGGGATATAGTTGAAGAAAAGACTATGATTTATTGGCCGTATCTTTTTGAGGCAATTTGTCGGTGGAGAGACAGCCAGAGTGAATGCCGTTAGTGACAGGTTCACATTCTACTATCTAAATCAATGTCACCTCGGCAGACTATAGTATACTCAAAGAAAAAAAGAACTGATGTGTCTTCAGCTGCGAACCTGAAATGTTACCAAGATACTTGCAGAAGCTAGCAGACGACAAATGCTCTGAGAGAGCAGACGATAAGGCAGCTTTCACACATCACCTGTTCTTAGAAGGGGCTAGAGATAAATTCGCAGAAGACACAAGTATTTCTAAATATGGATATACTAATAGGCCTATACCGTAGAATTGATACTTTTTGATGAATGTTGGTGTATAATGTTAAATATTTTTCTCAACCTTTAAACCATTTCATATTCTGGAATATATATGTGATTTAAAAACTTTTTTTTGCTAAATTGGAAAGAAACTAGCATCTTTTTTTTTTTTCAAAAATCTGTCTTGATATATTAAATCTCTTAATGTTTATGTGATGGATGTTGTATCATTAGAGCATTTTGAGTCATACAGTATACTTCCACAGAAACTTAATTATTGTTCCTGATTTCAACCATCCTTCATTATGTGACTGGAATCATTGTTAAAACCAAAGTCTGATCAATCAAGTCATTATTTACAGATCCAAAGTAATTCAGTTCCCATGAACTACATTCTTTTTTATGGATATAGGCTCATCTGATAATCCAATGATTCATCATCACTTTTCCCTTCCCAGAATGCTTTTCCTTTCCTTCTAAGATGGGTTTCCATCCCATAATGCAATAATTACTATGAATTGATCACATGATTTGAACCTAAGACCATGGGATTTGATAAGGTGTTCATCTTAGTACCCCATTGTTTCCAACCCAGGAAGCATCATTCCTATCAATAGTGTGATGTTTGCTGGTGCTGTATTCTATTGATTTTGTTATCTAGGAGATACTACCCCAAAATGCGCATTGATGTTGTTATGAAAAATGTGGTTTATTCATTAACTTTCCAAGAGTGCATCACTTATAAATCCAGCAACCTTTCTTATTGATTGTCAGAATCGCTGATTAGCATGTATTGAATTGAATTCAACTTGTCCCCAGATATGGTCGCTTGTTATCTGTCCCAGTCATTATTATATGTATTCCATTTGTTCGTTTGTCACAGAAGATCATATCTAGATTTGTGGTAGTAATTAAAAAATGCCGATGTCCAATTGAACATTCAGTAAATGCAAAATTAATTCTGGTCTACAAATGCTTTGGCATGTTTATGAAAAAATCATAGAGGTGATGAGATCTTGGTTTTTAATATTATTCTTGAACTTAAAAACATTTTTATTAATTGAAATGTTAGTGCCCATTTCAATTCTCAGATATTAGTGTTTCCATGGCAATTCTTTCATCATGTAAATGAGGCAAAGTATAATAATATTTAATGAATGAAAGAACTCGCTTTAATATGAAATATATCAGTTCTTTATTTGTAGTCACACAACACTTTCTGATGTCCTATAATATCACTGTCCCCTTTGTCACTTTCCATTTTTTGCTGCTGTCAGTTGCTGTCTTATTACTTTCTAGATTTACTAGAGCATTCCCAAAAGAAAAGTAAATTTCAAATATAAAATTTTTTTAAATGTATAATTGGAAATTTTATCGTAAAATACTGTGGACATTTATGGGTAGAAATAAATTTCAAGGGGTAATAAACTATGAGAAAGAATTTGTATTTATAGTGACTCCTGACAGCATTTTTTTTTTTTTTTTTTTTTTGCGATGGGTTTAGATATTTCCATTAAAGGGAATTCATCTTCTAAAGAGCATACTAGAGAGATTATAGCTGTTAAAAGACACAACAAATGGAACAGATGTCTATCAGATACTTGTAATTAAATCAAAATTGAACATGATTAATTAGTCACTCAACACCCTTTTCATGGTCTAGAGCAGCTGACGATTGTTTTTCCATATATGCTCCCTATCATTATCAATGCAGATCTTTTTTTTTCCAATGGATTAATAACTTAATAGAGCAGTCATCTATTCACTTTGTAGGTTTTGATAGTGCCAGTAAATTGTTTTTATTCTTATTGTTGTTATTGTTACTATTGAAATTTGTTCATTTGCAAAGCATTCAAATTTAATTAAACAAAATGCTTGAAATTGTACATAAAAATATTTTTGAGTGGATTATTAGCACTGACAGGAGTCAGTTCTCATTTATATCTGCGTGAGCTACCGGTGCTCGGCTGCATTATTTAAGTGTGAATTTCTGTCGTCTTGAGCCAAACTGCACAACGACACTCTTGGGATCCCTCATCACAGAGAGCTAACGTAATTCCAGCCACAATATCTGTCGTAAGTTGTGGGAATATTCATACATACTCATCCATTTTCAGAATGCCAATAATGAGCGTCCGTAACTTATTGGTATGGTAACGACCTGTTTCAGGGTCATTACAAGTTCTGAAAATACGATTTTAAGATGAATATAATGATGTTGATGAGGAGAGAAGATATGTTCAGTCTAAAAACTGAACAAAAGTTTCTGTAAATTTATTTGTTTCGCTCACAGTAAAACAGTGCCTTCTGTATACACATATCTTGGCATGGTGTGATGTGATGTCTTCCATTAATCAAAAATGTTTGTTTGCCTGGGCAGTAAAACTTTATCTCATTATCAGAGTTTATTCTGTCGCCTGTTGTCTACAGATTCAGTGTGTCCCAGTTTTCTAATCTGTTTATTGTTGATAAAATTATGTAAAGCCATTTAAAAAAAGTTTAATGCTTGTTTTTAGGTATTTGGATGTTGTTTGTTGGTCAAAGATGCTTGTTATGCTTCATAACAAATGTTATGCTATAACTAATCCGCCTAATGATATACAATGCGAATTACGTAAATAATTATTTAGTTGTTATCCACATTGCAATGTTGCCTAGGTTCTTATATAGGTTATCAGAGAGAGGCAAGGATCACTTTGTTCATCCTCGACAAGACCTAGATTTTATTGACATGAAGAAACTGATGATAATGTCTAAGATTGATAGGAAAGCAGACAATGGGAAAATAGACCCATCTTGGGCTAAAATTACACCGCTGTCGTGTGGTTCAAGGAAGAAGCGATAAGTAGAGAGAAAAAAAAATGCAGGCAATAGTACTCGGTGTTCATTTTTGTTCTGACCCACCGAGCCAATACTGTAAGCCAGTATTTTTTATAAGCTAATGCAACCTAGCAAGACATGACCCTTCTGTATTACCTATCATCAGCTGTTAAGAAGACTAGTACAATATACAACTTGTGGACGTGGATGTCAAATATTCGTGTGTTCAGCTGTGCCTGTGACATATCGATTCTTGCAACATGCGACAATTCTGCCAACTTAGACATATTCTTGAAAACAAATGGCTCCTATTTTCAGACTTTCTCTGATTAAGTAATCCATTATATAGATAATCCCTGCATAAGAAAAAAAAATAGAGAATTGTCTGATAGAATCTATACTGGCAACTACCTTTTACCTTTCTCTGATTAAGTAATCCATTATTATAATCCCAATATATTTGTCTTTGAAAAAATACAGTGTTTATTAAAAGTGGGGCATTATTCAAATAAATACGGTATATATTTTGAATTATGAATTTCTGAAATTATAAAAAAAAAAAATTCATCTGTTGTAATATTTTTCTAAAATACATATATTATATTTCTTAAAATATTATTAAAGAAAAAGAAGTTGTTCATCCATTTCTACTTAGATTTTTTTGTTACCCTATTTTAAAATTAAAATAATATTAAATGTTGAAGTCAGTCCTTCCAAGAACAGCTGAGTATTTTAATGCATTTTTACAGTGTAGTTTTCAACATTTTGCTGATATTTTCTCATTTGCATATTTGCCTTTTACCTTCGCAAAGGCTTATTTTCACATCATCAATTGGGATGGCTTAATTTTGAATAATTTGGCTCCAGTTGAACCCATTAGAACGTAGATTACGGGAGGATCAGTAAAGGATATCAAACAGCTAAAGCCATTCAGATAAATTCCATGGCTTAACCCAGCCTACAGGAGTCCAAGGCTCATGGAACTCACCATGGGATGCGATTAACAGGTGGCCTAGATGTCAGAAATAGTCTGACCATATTCCTCTTCAGTACCTCTGGAATGTTATATTTGTGTAAAGTAGTTTCCTTGCTCAGTATATTGTGTTGTTTTTCATTTGAAGGAAACTACAGTAGTAGTTTGTTAGTGTTTCTTATTCGCAACACACCCTTAGGAAAAATAAAAACCTAGATACTTCTTGCCTCAACTGTTATCATTTCCTTGTATAATTTATTTATTTATTTATTTATTTATTATGGTATAAAATTGCACAACAAGCAGCCCGGCAGCTGAAAACGTTGAAAATAAAAAGTTTATCGAAGACCTCTGCCATATGTGTTACCAAACACAAACAATTTGAACAAGAAAAACACAGTTGGTGTAAACAGTCACACATGTGATGCACTGTTCATGGGCAATCTTCTTAAAACGATAGGTTTACATGTTTTGAAAAGGAAAACCCCGGCTATCTTTGCATTTTACTATTTCCCACATTGTTTGGTCTGACTCCCAACTGCCGGGATCCGTGCAACATCAATCTCTTGCAAAATATTTTGGGATTCAAATTTCTGTAATCATAATTTTTTTTTAATTTGAATCGTTAAAGTGCACAGAGGCTATAATTTTTATTATTTTCCATTATGGTTCAGGGGTTATAGTGCCTGAATTTACAACAGGCGTGTTAGTTCAACTCATAATACCTCTTATGATTAAACATTAATAGTATACTATATTTTTAAAGAATAAATATTAAGAATATGGTTTACCAAGTTAATACTCCACATTAGAAATTATTTTACCAGGTACTCAATTGAAATAGCCTGGATGGATAAAATCAAAGGGCACAACGAATCTGACTTGTTTTGGAATCAAAATAAGGATCTACGTTTGAACCTTACTGCTTCAGTACATACCAACATTTTTCAACATACATTTTCTCAAAACATTAATTGTAAGATGGATTAAGATGTTTCAAGGATTAATATTTTATGATATAAATGAGTATGTATTCCAAGTGTTTGATGTAGAAAGTGTTCTTCAGAGATGAGAGTATATTAATAGAGGGATAAGTAGGATTATCTTAATCCCTACTGTACTTAATCCAAGCACTTATTTCCTTCAAACTAAGAACTTCAGTCACAATGTTTATTTTATTTTTTATTATTAGCAACTAATTGCCTTTGTTCATAAGCAACTCTAAAAAATATGCAATTGTCAATTTTCTTTGTCTTTTGAATTATGATCATTTTAAAATGTAATATTCTAACAAAGTTTACTTGTACAATAGTCACTTCTTTTTTTCATAAGAATTTAGTGTTCCTATTTTTTATTTATTTTTTTTTGCAGATTTTGGGCTCAAAATGCTCTTATTTTGTTCTTATTTTTACACACTTTTCCAACATATACAATTTTAAAATTTGTATACAGCAGTATACTGTACTGTATTATATGTAGAGTATTATATAGTCACACCTACTGCATATAAGGTACAGATACGACTTGCTGGTTTTTCTATTTAAATAAAATAAAAACCTAATTTGACATTTTACCCCAATTTGTTCTTATTTTGTTCTTAATTTTTAAGCAATTCAGCCTAGTGTTATAAAATGTGCTCGTATAAAAAAAAAATTTGTAGTAGATGTAAGAGAAATAATTTTCCAAATTTTAATGCAATTGGCCTAACTGAAATATTAACAATAAAAATGCAAGTGCTATGTTAGTGCAGGCCCGTATCGGGTGGGGGGTGTTATGGTTCGGGAGAACCCCCTTTTTCTAGGAAATCCCCCTCTTTTCTGGTGAAACCCCCTCTTTAAATTTTCCAAATATGCACTGCAGACCCATCCAGACATTTTCAAACGTATTTACTTTTATATAATTATTTAGACCCATAAAGCACAAAAATCCTTTTGCTTTGGGGGTTTTGCTGACCCCCACCGGGGGACCTCATGCCCAGAAAAAAAAAACCCCCCCTTTGGAAGAACCTGGCTACGGGCCTGTAGATTTTGTTAATTTCTAAGTTAGAGCTATTAATATTTGAAATTTATAAAACAAAAAATATATTTATATTGTTTTTGTACATGGCAACATGAAGTAAGAATTTGGTTTTTAAACATTTTCAAATTTATCTGTTCATCATGCTCTTTAGAATGGTATATCGAATTCTACATGTATTTCTACATAGCTACCCCATATGTAATTATCTTATTATAGAATTTTTATTAGTGTTAATGTGTTTATTCCTCTCTTTGTAGTTCCAAGAGCTAAATAGGATATGGATATTATGTTAAACATAACATTTCCTGTAATTGTAAAATTTTAAAACAAACTGAACAGACTTGAAATCTTAATAAACTGGTTTGTAACCAATTTAATTGGCTAATAAATGTACACAAATTATGAAGGCCTAAGCTAAATTGTAGGAATTTTATACTTCTTTGCTTTTGAAAGTGTAAACATTCTACGCCATCCATCCCTGTGATTGGTTATATCAAGATACAATAACCATTAGAATATGCACCATCAAACGAAAGTTACTCTAAAGGTTTGTGATGTATTTTAGCCCTCTTTTCATATGTGTATGACCTTAAAATTTTAGCTATCCAATTTGTACCTTAACTAATTCATTTGATGTTAATGAGCTGTCAACAATGACAGTGTATTATGTCAATCGTTGGTTGTCTAGGTTACCAGTCTTTAATACTAGAATGTAATATGATTATTACTGTGAGTGACCATTAGGTTCTGTGTAGTCAAGGTGACGATTGATGAAGACCAGTGGTCAGTTTTCAGTACAATGCTGTAAATAGTAGCCTAACCAATGCTTTGAAATTATAATGTAAAAATCCAACAAGTATATAAACAACATTTTATTGATAGTAGAATTGTGTGCCTCCCCTAAATCCATATTGTCCTGTTCAATAAATGTCATTTCATAAACTTAATTCAGCATTTATTGTAACTAAAAATTTATAGATTAGCTACCATAATAATAATTAAAACTTTAATGGACATTTTTATGCTGGTGGTAAACAGGTTGAAATTGAATAGCATACCCTGTCATTTCTCTGAGATCCCCATTCTTTACTAGGCAACAACAAAAAAATTAAAGAGAATAATAATATAGGTGGCCCTCATCAAATTTTTCGCACATGCAGTTTTCTGTCTTTGGCTTTCTTTTTTTTTTTGATCCAACAAATATATAAACAGAATTTTATTGATAGTCATCCTTACTGTCCTGTGCAATAAATGTCCATTTCTTAAGGAAGGACAAGTGTTGTCTGAAAGCTCTGGTTATATTTCTGGCTGTTTATTTACATTAAATTTTTAGAATTTGCTTATTAAATTTATATCTACTGATCCAGCCATTGTTTCCAACAGCATTGTTTTGTTTTTTTTTCAGTATTTTGCCTTTTTATTGTAACTTTATTTTTTTAATATGAATTCTTTTTATTATTGTTAATAACTTGAAAGTTATTGTCTGACCCATTTTAGGCCGATACTCTAACCGGATTTTTTTCATTTTGAATCTATTATTGTTTTTGTTATTATTTTCCTACTTGTGATCCACATGACATGTTATCGTTAAATCTTATTTAGTTGTTAATCAACTTCCTCTAAGACTGTAGTAGGAAATACTTGGGTATCATGATCGTTGATTCGCGTTTCCTATTCTTGTTACCTGTTCTAGATCTCACAAGGTCTGATTATTTTGATTGACATATGTCTCATATTTGGTATGGCAGATTATCAAACAATGATTTAATTATTTTGGGATCTGTGAAGAATTTTGTATTCGGTCAGAATATTGAGTGTGGACATGCTTGTCTGGGGTTTTGTTTTTTTCGCAAAATGACAGAAAATTGTGTCTGCCGTAGTTCAGTTTTACGCAAAAAGTGTTTACTTTAGTACGTTGTTTATGACTCAGAAACAATATATATATATTGTCATCTTGCTCATCATCATTTTTGTTGTCATAGATATTGATATGACAATAGAAAAAGTGCCAGTTTCTTCATTCTGAAAGAGTGCCAGTTTATATTTTTTTTTACTTCCATTACAGTTGTTTTTGTTCACTGTATTGTTTCACCTTATAATTCAATACTTTTTGTTCAAATGTTTTCTAGTAAGATAAGCCTTATCTGCCCATTGATTAATAACAATAGATTCCTGTTGATGAATTCGCCCAGGATCTCGCATTTTACCCATCTTTCGCTAAAACGTACCAAACCATAATATAATTATGATTCTTTAGCCATGAATTGTTCTGATCCATGAAATTGATAACATCACTTGTGCTTTAGTGTATGCGCTACCATCGCACCAGCTGTATTATGGAATTTAACACATGCCCGCTTGAAGCGAAAAAATATTTTGATTTCAATGAACAATTTATGTTTTAGTTATTTGTGTGAAAGTCTCTTGGATTATGTATTTAGGTCGAAATCTGTTTTTTCGATTATTTCCATGCATACTTAATTTTAGACATTGTTATATAATTCAACCTTATGCCTAGATATATAGAATTAGAAAATTGTACAATTGTATGTATGTATGTTTATAAAGATTTGTATAGCACATACCGGAATTTCTTTCATTATGATCATCCTTACGGGGAAGTATAGTACATGATGTCTAAAGTGTTGAATTCCTGCTTTGTTTCTTTATTAAATGGAAAAATGTTTTTATGCACATGTTTTCCGCATCTTTGCATATGAAGGAGGTACTATACAGCCACCTATCCCCTGTCTTCAATAATTTAATCTCACAGTGATTAAAAACAACCAATCGTAATGCAGTTTTAGCTAGATTAAAAGACTACGTTATTATGTGAAGATTAAATTAAGTGACAAACGGAAAACGCTTAGATGGATGATGATACTACAAGAAGATCTCACTGAAGAGCTCCTGCTCCAAAAGTGGATGCATTTCGACAAATAACTGTCATTTAAAGTGATGAGGAGCTCTGCAAAATAAGGATTTATTGCTTATTGTTAATGCTAGGATTTCAGGTGGAATTATAAATAGTGCCTTATGAGTGCCGGTATCCTGAGCGTGATTTGCTCTTGTGCCAAGAAGTCTGTCCGGGTTACGACCGGAATCAGGCTGTGTCATCAAACTTTCCCATAGTGTTATTTATTTATTCATTTTATGAAGGTTTAGTCTGTTTGAATTAATTATTTATGATACTTCTTAAATGCAATGAAAATGTACAAGATATAATATTAAACCATATGTACATAATCATAATGTAAAAATTTTAAAGAAAATATATTATTCACGTTAAACTAAACCTAGATATCAATTAAAAATAATAGTAATAATAATAACATATGATAATAAGATATTTAATTAATTTATACCAAGGGAGTTAAATTACTGGCTCTATTTCACCCATCTGTGTTTGCAGTAGTATCCTTTATAAAATGTTGGAACTAATGTATCCACCTTATAAAATAATAAAATTAAATTACTTTCCTCTGTTACTGTCATCAATTTCAATGCCATATTCTTTTAATTTTCCTGCTTTGTATATCTCTTTTTTAATTAGATAACATTAAATTGTTGATATATTGCAAAGCCATTAATTAGCTATTGCTGGCTTGCCTGCTGGTTGTCGAGAATGCGATACCTGGGTTTGTCTACATTGGCTAATGTCTCTTGCATGCTTTGCTATTTACATTAGCAACTGGCTCTGTTTGCTGTTTAATGGCCGTCTCATCCCTGTGTGTGGTTCAGACATTCGTATCCCTATCAGCTGTTTCTGAATGTTTATTACCTCAACAGCTTTGAAGTACATATTGTCTTTATTATATATTCATCACATAATCATTGTCATCACCATCATTATTATTATCATTTTTTCATCACCATGCTAATAACCATCATTATGAGCATCATCATCATGAACATTATCACCATCATCTTTATCAGTTGTATCATGGTTGTATCACCATCGACATCATCATCAACATAATCATTTTCTGCATTACGCTTTTTTTTTTTATAAGAACCAGTAAAATGTTGCCCAGGCTCAGTGTTCTTATTTTTTGGCCGATTTTAGGCTCAAAATGTTCTTATTTTGTTCTTAGTTTACAAACCTTTTAAACAAAAAAATTACTTAATTGTACGGCAGTATGCACTGTACTAGAATGTAGGGGAAAGTGACGCCACAAAAAATGGCCCCCAAATGTCAGATAGGGTACTAGGTACACTTACTGTACTGTATTACAGTCACACCTGCTGCACATAATGTACAGATATAATATTTTGGTTTTTAAAAAAATAAACCTCATTTGAAATTTTACCTCAGCCTCAATTTGTTCTTATTTTGTTCTTAATTTTTAAGCAATTTCAGCCTCAGTGTTCTTATAAAATGTGTTCTTATAAAAAAAAAAGAAAGTGTAACATCATTATCTTATTCATCATCATTATTATCTTCTATATAATCACAAAATAGATCAAGACACTGATGAACATAGTAAGAATATATGAACCAGCCACAAATGCTATTATTACTGTACTAGTAGTTGTCCCTTTTCGTAGAGGGCACTCTTCATGATATTTAATTTCTAATCTGATATCAATACCGGGTCATTTCACCCACATTCAAATGTACTTTTAGTGATAAACAACACTTCCATTACAGAGGTTCTGGGTTGATTGAACACATTGTTAATATACCTATGTGACCTAAATATCATTCTACAAAATGTATCACCAAAAAACGGAAATGACAATCCAGTACTGTATGCTTCAAATATTTTTAAAATCCTATGTGATTAATTGATATTAGCAGTATTATTAGAACTCTTATATTTGGTTATATTAATGAGCCATTCTGATAGATAGTTCCACACGGTACCAATGTATAACATATAAATGAGTTGTAATGTCAACCTCATGAAATTTGCAGCCAGCTATATAAAGTCTTTCATGTTTGATCAAGATTTTGTAAGGTCAGTCGGTAGATGTCAAGCATGTCGACTAGCTTAGTTAGCATAGAAATGAAGCATAACATGTAGGCTGGGAACACACAAAAAGGAATGTAAATAACTCCTTAATCTTGTATGTGTTACAGATGTAATTTATTTTCTAATGAAGATCATCATTGATAGGTTTCAACTATTCCTGATGGATAGTACTGGATTTATGCATTCTGATTGCCATTGATATGTCACAGTTTTCTCATGCTTGTTAATCCAAGATTAGATTGGATTCTTGAGGAGTATGAGATTAACTACTGAGTGGATTTACTCATGCTGTTGACTAAGAAATGGCATTCTGCTATGTTCAAACGTAGAAAAAATAGGATAGTTAAAAAATAATGGTCTGGCTTGATCATCATCTTCATAGTCATTATCACCTTCATCGTCATCATTTCTGGATTTTGGCGCTGTATAAATATTTTGATTGATTGAATGATCATCATTATCATCATCTTCATTGTTGTCATCATCATTATTAAAATAATAACAATAATAATAATTATATAGATTATCATTTTTTGTTTACCTGCCTTGCTTTGTGTGCATGACTTGCAGATAAAATAAAACAATAATATTATCTGATATTAACATTCCAAATTTACTGATTTGATCACAACATCAAAGTTCATATTCTATGGCTATTTTGAAATTTAGTTTATTTTTCATGATTCTCCTCATCATAGGTCTCCTTGAACAAAAAGCATCTAATGGCTAACATTGTACTGTACAAAGAAGTGATGATAATACTATAGATGAATTCCCACCATTAGCACAGAGAATTACTGGGAATACTCTGAATTGTGTAGTAAAGGGGATTACATTTAGACCTACAGTAGCAATATTATTAAATCATTAGGGATTTGCATAGTTTCAAGCTTGTAATTTCCAGAGATAATATTTCTGTATTATTAAAGACATGTTAATGAGAAGGTATACAATTACAGATTGTTGCCAGCTGGTGTCATAGTTGCTTGCATCCTTGGTATGTCCTCCTGTACCTGAGTTTTAATGGAGTTATTTACCTGTTTATGACTTTGGAGCAGGTCTTTGCCTAATATTTTATATTTTTGTTCATAGATGTAAGGCAAAATAAACTTAATTGTTTCATGTCTTGAATTTGAAATAATGGCATATACTAGAGGTAAACAAGCTAGTAAATAATAAAAATTGTTTATTTATAAAAGAAGTAAAATACAAACAACTGAAATGATTTTCTAATTCATATCTTTGCTACAGACATAAAGAGTGAATTTAAAAAGCACCCTCAAGCCGTAGAAGCTATAGCTGGTGGAACATATGTTTTAGAATGTACACCACCAAGGGCATTTCCAGCACCCGATATAACATGGGAAAAAGATAAAGACCCCCTCGTTAGTGATGGAGACCGTGTTCAGATTGTGCAAGATGGGAACCTAATGATAAAACAGGTATGGATGATTTTTTTTTTATTTTAGTTTGTTATTAATCATATTTATCCATAGAAATTAAATATGATTTTCGTTTAGTTAATTTTTCAAATTTATTTTATAGGTTCGTGAAGAGGATGAGGGAAGCTATGTGTGCATAGCTGAGAACATGGCGAACAAAAGAAAGAGTGATGCTGGTGTTTTAACTGTAGTCAGTGAGTATTCCAATATAATCTTCCATGGAGAGGTTTAAGTTCAATTATTTTTCAAAAGGTGTAAGATTTTAATCTACAAGTTTCCAGAAAACATTGCACATCTACTACTAAACAACATTTCATTGCACAATTTCTAGATAATGTGTTCTTATCTTATGAAGATTCTTCTACATTATTTACATGTATCTTCTATGTCTTTTTTTTTCCAGTATAATTTCCCTCTGATCTGAATTCTTGTTTACATAGCTTCATAATACAATTACCTTCCTTTCAGGTGTTCCAGGTGGTGGCCCAACCCTCAGTTGCTCACCAGTTGACAAAATGGTGCATATCGGGAAAACCGTCTCGTTTTGCTGCCAGGTCGACCTCATTCCTGGCGCAACACAACCCACAATCTATTGGCATAAAGGAACTCAATTGGTGAGTATTTTGAACAAATATGATTATAATTATATTATATAATAATAAATTTATCAATTTTCAACTGTAGGCATTTAGAGGACAAACATACCAAGCGAAAATTCCAGTATTATATAATTTATATTCTAAATATTAACACATGCTTTATTAATTTTTTTCATTCAGAGACTCTACCCTGGCGAACGTGATGGTAAAATAAGTGTATTGAATGATGGTAACCTGCAGATAGCAGCAGTGAGTAAGGAAGATGAAGGCTACTACTTCTGCACAGTGGCTGCTGAGCAAACTATCTCGGCACAGGCTTATTTACGAGTAGTTGGTAAGGAGCTTAATATTCATGTATTTAAAAAGTTACATTTCGTTAAATAGCAATATCTCTTCTTCCTTCCCACACATCCATCTTCTATTCTTATCTATTTCTTCCAATACATATTTTCCTCTCCCCTACCCAAATATCTCCCTCCAACATACCTCTCTACTCCCTACCAATGTCACTTCCTTTTCATCACACATCACCTAACCTTTACTATGAACATTTACTATATCTCTTTGTTATTCCTACATAACCCACTTATCCCCCATCTATATTTGTTCCTTCTTAAACACCACATTTAATTTTCCTTTTTCCCAAAAAAATCCCCCTTACCCATCTAGTAAAATATTTTTCCTTAATGCCATTGAAGACAACTTCAATGAAAAATGACTTTTTACAGCCCTTCCCTAATCTTGAAGCAATCCTAATAGTGATATGAAAATCAATACCTGATCTATTAGCTTGCACTAAAGGAGAATGTACCGCAGCTTAACTGTGAAAACGAAGGGCATTTCAATCAAATTCTCATTATCGGAGCACGTTACTAATGAACTGCTGACGGCCTGATAATTTGCAAGCGTAACCGCAGGGTTTGAACATTCACATCGAAATCTAAAATCCATATCTTATTTCTATTACATCATAACTTCAGAGGATGGAATGTTTATTCACAATTGTTATCTACATATTGATATTGAATATGACGGGGAATGCCCTGCAATGGTTTGTGAGATAATTGCAATGATATTGTGTAGCGATCCTTAAAAGGTGGTATACCTTGACTCCTCTGTAAGATCAAATTCAAATTAAAAATATCACATTAGTGATCAAGCTGCAAAAATACTAATGTGACATCTCAAGGTGAATGAGCTGAAGCCTTGTCCGGACTACAACATTTCATTTGACAAAAACTTGTGACAACAGTTTTTTTGAAAAATTGATGTTGTGAACAGAGCTTTATTGTAAATTTTGTTAACAGTAGTTTGTATATTATTTCTTATTTATATATAATATTAAATTATAATTTGTTTTTAAGTTTTCTTACTGTCAGTACAGCAAATCGGTTTTAATGCTTCTGATGTACAGTACGTACACATTTGACTGTAAAGGGACTAACAGTGGTCATTATTCACAGTTAACTGACTTGGGTAGTGTCCCTTTAATGTGTGTTTGTTCCCATAAGGACATGAGCAAGATGAAAGTACTGGCATACTAGTTCTATTGATTATGGTTCTGTAATGTAATTAATTAATAATTATGTCTACCGAGCCTGCCTTGGATGATGTTAGTGGACATCATACCATAAGCTGGACATCTTTTTCTCTATTTCTCTTATATCTTTAATTGATTTATTTATATATTTTGCATTCTTTCATTTTCGGTATTATGCCTTAATCTGATTAATAAATCACGTAGTCATAATCATAACTACAAATTATATTTAGGTTGTTTTTTTAATATATTATTTATTTATTATTTAATCAGGAAACAGTTACATAAACAAAACAATAAAGAACAAATTTACAAAAAAATAAAAAGTTATTATTAAATCAAAGTACATTAAATTCAGACACAGTAAAAAAAAAAAACTACACGTTAACGTTTATATGACATTCTAGCAAAATGTTATAAAACTAGATGAAATCAGAAACTAAAGCTCGCAATATCCGAGTATTCTCATTAGTTTTGAGGAATTTCATCAGAAGTTTCTCATCAATCTTTTAGTTTTTATCAGTCTGCCTGTGAATACATAGTTTTGCACTCCACAGTTCATAAGCCATCTATCGGGCAATTTAACATCCTGGTTACAGGAGGTCAGTGACTCCATATCAAGTACTGTATATAAATATTAATCACATCAGCGATTTATCTAATCTGCGTAAGTCCAGATCTCCTGAGCAAAATCTGTGAGGAGTTTAAGCAGATACCGCAACAATCTATAAATATTGGTAATAATGTAATTATCGCCACTTTTATTATCACCTTTATTTTGTAGCAACCAATATCAAGTTTTAAGAGTCACATCAATTACTATACAATGTAACATCAGTTATCAAAGACTAAATATTCTTATATTTAATGTGAGATTAAAATGGAATTTGATTAGATTCAAAAACACTCATATTTAGAAAGTAGAACTGTTTTAGTATTTCTAAATAAATTTGATTTTCACCGAATTTAAACAAATTAGAAAACCGACGTGTACAAATGCAGATCCGTGTGCATTGACAAAATGCACCAATTTCCATAATGCTCTAAGCTTTTAGGTTTGTGATTTTCTTTTGGTATTTGCTAGAGAAACTGTTCAGTGTTCACATAATGTACAGTAAACATCCCACATGAAATATGACACAATCATTGTTTACCCAAATTATCACGTAATAATAATTATATGTAAACATTAATATTATTAGTTATAATATATTATTAATTATAATTAACACAACCTAATTTTAATATTTTAATACTTCTCTTATCTGGCATCATGTCAATTTAATTTTTTTTGTGTTTTTGGTGATTTTATTATTCCCATTAATGTTATTCAATTCTTATTTCTTTAGTTACATTTTACAAAAATAATCATTCTTGTATAAATCTTTTCTCATTTTCCAACAGTTAAGCATTCACTCCAACATAATACATATTTAATACATTCATTTCTGCAAACCATTTCAATAAATAGAGAATTCAGTTTATATTATTATGTAAATCTCCTTGATTGTGTTTGTCTTTGCTGCTTCAGGAGAATCTAAATTCACAGACTGTTAATGAAAATGTCGCCTCACAACTTAAAACTTCAGTTTGTTTTTCTGTTTGGCTGTGTTTAAGAGTTCAAACATCGATATTCGGTACATCGCTTGAGTGTAATTGAATACAATGAGTTGGTTATTTGACATTTTCTGTTCTACAGAGTCTGTTGAACTGCCTCCAATCATCCGACGCTGTCCATATAATCAAACACTACGGGAGGGTACAAACAACGTGTGGCTCCAATGTGATGTTGAGGGCTCACCTCAGCCACAGATCGAATGGTTGAAAAACGAAAGGCCAATGTCAACAAACATAAGGTATTACTACTGTATTTAGCAATCTTTTTTTTCTTTATTTCTCAGGGTTTTTCACATATATTTTTCAAGTTTTATTGTTAAAAAATATATTATTTAAGTTGGTACTGTTAATTTTGTTATTTGTGAAATTGATACTGTGTATCAAGAATATCACTACCTAAATAATAATTATTTGATGCCAATATTATTTCTTCTGTAGGATTCACACATTAGCGTCAGGGTCGTTGCAAATTTCCGAGTTACAGTTGAGTGATGCAGGACTCTATACCTGTGTTGCCACCGTTGAAAATTTTGAAACGCGGTGCTCAGCAGAGCTTACCGTTACCAGTAAGTAGAATCCAAACTGTAGTAGTCTGCAGTAATTCCTGCTCACACTCTGATTGGCCAATATTTTCATTACATATAATATTAAATTATACTTATTAAAATCACCATTATGTTTTCAACTTTCCAGATCTAGATGGAATTCAGCGGCCCAATCCAAAAGACAGCGAATTCCCTGGCGCTCCAAGTATGCCGACCGCCCGCAATACGTCAAATGGTCATGTGATTGTGTCCTGGGGACCGCCAACATCAACATCAAGTTCTTCAAATCTTCTGTATAGAATAGAAGGCTATGATAATGAGGTTGATGCAAGTAAGTATAATTTGATTTGTTACCGTCATGAGTTTAATATACAGGTGGTGAAGATTGTGGTCCGCGGGGCACATGTAGCGCAATAATTATGTTACCCACCTTTCACCTCTGTTTGTATGACCCATCACCAAACATAAATAAACTTTTTCTCTGTTTTTATTACAGCTTGGCAGATCCTAGCCAATAATATAGTTGGAACTTCCTACGAGTTACAGAACCTTCGTTCCGACACCACTTACGTGTTCTACATCCGCGCCATCAACAGCGTTGGAGCTGGTCCGCCAAGCTCAGTTTCGCATGCATTTACAACTGGAGGTTGGTGCATGTAATTGTAATCACAAGTTAGGCAAATAAAATAATTATTAACATATTATTTAAATTAAAATACTGTATACAAAAACTTTTTTCTATAAAGTGCACACTGATATACTGTATGTTAACAATGCTTATGTTTAAAAATATTTATGTATATTAAATTACAAAAGAATCCCTCATTTGCAACATCAATATTAAGGTAACACACCTGTTAATAGGGAACACATTTTTGGCTATAATTATATCACTACAGCCATCGCCTATTAAGGGGACACCATCGGGACCACAAAAAGTGTCTCCTTTATGTCTTAGTAGAGTTTCTACTGCATAAAAATCTCAAAAAAGCATGACTAACTTTGTTTGGATATTTCAACTTACAGATACAATGATAGTCCCTGGTTCCGGCCCATCTAATCAACGTGTTGATATTACTAATGTATTAGTTCTTAGTCCAACGGCCTTCAAAGTCATCTGGAATGTAAGTATTCAACTTGTGCTTCAATTCCACAGTTGACCGGATTGTCAACTACATGGTGCATCATCGTAAGGCATCATTGGATTCTTTAAATGCAGGCCAAGATTTCAGTATAATTTTTATATTTTATATTTTTTCTCAATATTACTACATTTTTCAGATGACGACAACTTATTTTCTTTGTTCAAGCCTTAATCTCATTTTCTCATAGAGCAACTGTCCAAGCTGTAAGTACAATGTCAAGTACCGAAAAACCAATGGCGAAGGAATAATATTACAGGAGAGTGCAGAAAAAAAAGAAAAGATTATAACGGGACTTAGCCCAGGAACGTCATACACAATTAGTGTACAACCAGTAGACAATTCCATTCACGGATCAGACAGTGTTGACATTATCAAGCAGACATTAGAACAAGGTATACAGGAAGAAACAAGGCATTTAAAAATTGGTGGAATGAAAGTTTTTTAAAAATGAATGAATGAGCAAACGAATGAATAAATAATGTTCCTTTTATAGCGCAAAGTTGCTTAAAATTTAGGAATAGAAATGAATGAGAGGTAAAAGAGTGCAAAAAGCTTTCATGTTACACTCAGAATAAATGAATTAATAAATATACATACATATATATGATGGGTTGTAAGATTAATCTAATGAATAAATGTATACATGAATGAATGAATAATGACATGACATTGCGTAAACATTATATCTGCAATTTAACATGGTATTGAGTGTGAATGGTATGTGAGAATATATGACCTCATAGATAGAGACAATGTTTAATGAGACTTTAATTGATTCGCACTCTATTAACAACTTGTTCACACCTGCGTATCACCTGGCCTCTTGTTTCCCAGGCGACAGTCTTCAATCAGCAGTAGCAGAAAGTGTTCTTCAAGATAAGCTTGATAATTGCAACATTCAGATAAAAAGTTTGACAGCCGAAAGCAACACAAGTGCCCGAGTTCAGTGGAAGGTCGGTATTATAGGATCTAAAATGCATTTATTCATCAGAGTAACAAGATTTCCTTTAATAGTGTGTGCTATACATAAAACATTAAAATATAAATAGTGTATTATTAAGTGTTTTGCAGTTGCTTATTGCTTGTTTGGAAACTGCAAATACTAATTATAGAATCAAATCAAAATAATTTTGAAATTGCACTTCATCAAGTAAGTGTGGTATTATTCGCTCAGAAAATAATGGGAGTTAAAAATTGGCTTTAATTCCACAATAATAGCGGTTTTGATGTCTACGGAGTAAGTTCATCATCAGTATACAAAAACAATTTAAACGGATTTAATAAAAATCTTGTCAGGCGTTATTCCGTTTACTGTCTCATAATTGAAATAATAATGATATATGCATGGAGCTCTATATTTTAATTATTGGCTTCCATCTATTGCATAGCCATATTAAAAACTCATTTCTTTTATACGCAAGTGTAAAAAAAGAGAATGAAACAACCTAGAAAAAATTCAGATGAAGTTAAAGCAGTAATAGAGAATTGTGGGAAATATCTCTTTGTAGCTTAGTTGCTAACTATTAATTCTCCCAGTTAAGTAGTACCATTTTGTATCTGTGCTATTTTAATAACATTTGGTTAATATTAATTAACTTATGTTAAGAATCAAGAGATATGCATATCAGATGCAACATGAATAACAAAATGAAATTTATAATAAGCATCATACAAAGCAAGGTTTTGTGAGTACGAATACACAAATTTTATGTGTACATTTTCTTAAGAGTTTTATTGTCTGTATGTTTACAGATCAGCAAGAACATCCACTACGTTGATGGCGTTCACATTCGTTATGCAGCCAATAGTGAATACATGATACAAACAGCGACCAGATCACAAGAAAACACCACGCTTACAAACCTGAAACCATATACGGAATATACGGTCACTGTCATCCCATTCTTAGACAACTTCCTGGGAGCACCTAGTAACGAAGAAAAGGTCAAAACTAAAGCTGGAGGTACAGAATCATGCTGTAGATTGTGTTTTAGTTTAGTATAGTATTTTATTTATTGTTATATTATTTTCATTAATATTGTTGCATAATAAAATAACAATTGAAACTTTTCATGCCTGTTTGAATAAAATTGATTTACATCAAAGTGGTTTCTAATCCGGTGGCTGTAATGTTTCAATGTCGACTTGTTGCCATGTAATAAATATTAAGTAGGCCTATAATTTGAATGTTGGGCATTATTTTCTAAGTTATGGAGTTTTACTAACTTTTTTCAATAGTCCCAGAAATTGCTCCACAAGATGTGTACGCCCTCCGGAAGAACACGACGACAGTTATGGTGGGCTGGCAGCTGATCCAATCCTGGCATGTTCCGGGTCAGATAAGGGAATACCATGTGATGTGTATAGCAGAAAATCCAAAATACAATAAGAATGTAACAGTGAGTGGTTCAACAGATTCTATCCTGGTCACAGGATTAGAACCAGGTGTGGAATATCGAGTGAAGGTAATGGCATCAACAGAGACTGGTGTGGGACCAGTCAGTGACCCTGTCAATATTGTTGGTAAGAAAATCATAATTTTTTTTTTTTTTTTTTGGTGGGATATGGTCGCGAAATGCATGTAAACAACACAATTCGGCGAACTAGTCTGATCTTCATAGTCGTCACAGCTACCATCACTACCACCATCACCACAATTTTTTTTGGTGGTTGGGGGGGGGGGTGGAGTTTTATTACTGACAATATTATTTTTGTTCTTATTATTGTTTTTGTTTTTATTGTTATTTTTGTTGCTATTTTCCTGTTATTTGTTAACAATGTGCCTGTGAACCAAATGTCTATTATTAATACTGATGTTAGATGTACAATTTATAGATTATCATGATTGATTGATTTACTGTATGCTTTGTAGATTGATGTTGGTTTTTTATTTTCTATTCAGAGAGCGTATCGCCACCAAATGGTGAACCTGGCAACTCTTCTTCACTCATCCTTGGTGTCATCATCGGTGTGTTCTTTGTTTTTTTCTCCTGTTTCGTATTTTTTGTGTGGAAGTGGAGACAGGCAAAAAAGAACAGCGACATTGAATATAAAGGTAAATTTGCCTGTTTTGTGTAAGGAATTTTTGTATGCACTGTTGTTTTTAGAGTGATTTTGATATATTGTTGTTATTAGTTCTTTTCACAACTTATTTTTCCTATTAGAATTTAAATAAGGTCCTAATATCTCAAATATATTTTATAAAAAATATATAATATAAATAAAATATGTTAGATTTTAAAATGTTCATTTCTGTATGGAAAAGCATTCTCCTCCTGATTTATGTTTCATTATTACAAAACGTAAAAAAATGTTGAATTTTGAGAGTGAAGAAAAATTATATACAGTAGTTATTACTTTTTAACTAAATATCCCAATGATTTAAGAATATCAGGTCGTGTCAAAGATCTTATATTAGGGAGCTTTCGATTGCACGACGACGGTAGGACGTAGAACGTAATGACGTCACTAACAGTCATCTGCGCATGCGAGAACGCTAAGGTCACCTCGTCGAGTAAATTCTGGAAGGCAATTTGGCCAAATCTACGTATGCAGAGAACGTAGGACGCCAGGTAGGACGGTCACGCATGAGTGATTCCGTTCTAGCGTAGAGTCGTCGCACAAATCGAAAGCTTCCTATTAACAATATAGCGCTCTCCACGATTTTATGCATAAGAAATTAAAAAAATTAAAAAATGCAGTTAAAAGAAGCATAAAAAGTAATTGTTTTTGATAGAGGGCGGTCTGCACTGCGTTGTTACCATGGTACAGAATTTGTGCTAAGGTCATGTTCGAAAAAGTCATTGTAATTGCAAGAGAGTGCCCTACGGTCTGTTGTTACAGGATTTGCGTTAGAAATCCTGGTGAACGCTATCTTAAAAGATCTTTGGGTCGTGTCCATTCAGGAGTGAATATTCAAAATTCTTGAAATACTGTTAAGTAAATTCTGCTGTAAATATTAGTCACTCACGTGTGCATGTGAATGAGTTTTAAAAGTACACGTAGAAGAAAAATGTAGAATATTTCTTTTTTCGCCAACTGTATCCCATTGCTTCTTCCTTCCTTGATTATATTTTTGATTTTTCTTTATCGCTAAAGCTGTCGGAAGCCGTTATGTGTTAGGTACGTTAAAGAAAAACCGAGTAAAAAAATGAGTGGGTTATGTTAGATGCTTTTGGACCTTTGCTTTGAAAACAAGCCCATCTGATTGCTTAATTTGAATTTTTAAATATGTGCATATATGGCTTGTTTTCACTGATTGGTTCACTGTTTAATTGTGCTATAGCAATGGAATTTTAGTTCATTTCAATTTTTTTCTGTTTCTTTATGTTGCATTCTGTTTTGAAGTCTTTTATGTTGCAATGATTGAATGGCCGAATAATTTTCAGCGCATTGTATAATGTTGAACTTTGACCTTTGCCGTGTGTTAGTGTGTCATGGATGTTGTGTCTTGTCATCTATCTTTCAATCATATTTTCAATTTTCAACAATGTATTTTTTGTTTTTTTAGAAAAAAATTTAAAGTTGGTTGGTTTTTCCAATGGTGCATGATATTCAGAAAATGTTTTAACTGTCTTAATAATTTTTTTCTCTAACGAATTAAAAAAATTGATTGACATCCAAGTTAAATTATTCATAAATACATTTTTAAACTCATTATATTTGTTATGTGTAATTTTTTTTCGTGCATAATTATTATATTTGTATCAGTCTGTTTGTAAACTATAGAACATATAAATAATATGAAATACAAATGTTTACCCCTAAAAATAATTTATTAGTGACTTTAGTATAAAATGATTTTAATGTGATATTTTAATTATATCTAAAAATATGGTTTTTTTTAAATCCTTGCATTTATTGACTTGATAAACAAAGAGCTATATTTTTAAATTTTGGTTTTCGGAAAATTATGTTCAATAGCTAAAAATTCGGTTCTGGTATGTATGCTTACCATGTACACAGCTTGCAGTGTCATTAATGTCGCTGCCTTTTATTACATAAGAGAAATTTTTTCTAAGCCAAAGCTCAGTGCGAAAGAAAAAGTGGTACATTTTTTAATTGGGTTGTCAAAATTTTCATAGTAGAATTTAGTAAGTGCACGCATTTTGATTGTAATTGCTTTTTTACAAACATTCACCAACATTCTTCAGACATGTTTTGGTGCGATTTTATTGTTAATTTTTATTTTTAATTTTTTTTTTTAACTTTAGGTCCTGTTAGTCAAGATAATTCTGATGTTGCAAGGTATGTATCAGTAGTCTCATAATATAATCTTCTTCATTATTATCTTCAGCATTTGTATATTTTAAGTACGGTAGGTCATAATGGTCAGTCAAAAGTGAGTAACACTAACACTTTTTAGCCCAATGTTGCTTTATCAGTCATCATAATCATGTTCAACACTATCATAATTATCATCATCATCTTTCATCAACATTATGGTTGTCATAATCATCATTACCATCATTAGAATTTCTGCCTTTTGTACAGCCCATTTACATTAGAACCAATGTGACCAAAAAATACTAATAATAGTAATCTGGTAATTATACAGACCTTTCCAGACTATCAAATTTTATTTAATAAAGATATGCCTAAATATGGTCATGATGACATCATATCATGACAATATATAGGCACATCATGACTATATATTGACATACAGCAGTTTTTAGTCAAAGAAAATTTAATAAACTGAACTGGTCTTAAGTAAATAATAATATATACTGTGTAATAATTAATTTACCGTATGTTGTTGTTTTCTTACCCTACAGACATGTACATACTACTGGGCACCAACAGCCAGCCAATTGGCACCAGCCGCAGGAGGATTTTTACAGTCACACACACGGTAACCTACGAGGATGTTTGCCTGCATGCTGTAGTATAGAGGGCTCCCTTTATGATTTATCAAGGAAACGAGAGTGTTTTAATGTCAACGGCTCATTGAGTCAGATCCGATGGGTGAACAATGATAATCACGGTGGGGTTTCTAATTGTATGTGACAATCTGTCGTGTGATGGTTGTGTCGCTGGTGACGGTTATTACCTGGCTAACGAATATCGCAAACTATTCTGGGTTTCTGCAGGATGGCATTAAATAGTCCCTTGTATATTGTTATAATACCTACCTATACTAATCACTCGCTGAGAAATTTCCCTTGGTCTAAATAATTGTCTTGAGTCTTCAGTGATGATTGACTATGGTGATCCCTTTTTACATGTGATTATTGGAATCATGAGTTGTTTACTAACAAAGTCCCCTAACAAATATGGGTTGTGCAATAGTCTGCTAATAACTGTATACAATGCTGCAAGTATAAACACTAAGTCTTTTTGGCATTCTCATTTATTAACCATTAATTTGCTTATTAATTGCCCTTTACTTACATGTAGTTTGATTGTTAAAATGCTTTCATTCCAAACATCAGGGCCCTCAGCAATAATCCTGACCCCTTTCCCACCCCCAGAAACTCCTCATTGTTTTGAAATTTAATATTGCTTTGTATTTTTGTTCATTTGTAATTTAACACCTCATATTATATATTATTATAATGATACCTTTAATGTAACTAAAGCAAACTAAATATAATGTACATTCCTGCTGTTAAAAAAATTAAATATCACCATAGTAATTAGAAATGTTTGTGTATGTGATGTGTTTTTCATTTTTACTAAAATTAAACAATTAAATTACTTTATTGCATACTCTTTATTTTGTGTGTTCTTAATTGTTATATTCATTTAATGTAAACATATTTTAATATACACTTTTAATTTAAACCTTAATATACATACTCATTTAATTTGAATGTGATTTGCATATTTTTTTCATATTTCATTTGGGCATGATATGATATTGGTGTTGATCTAATTTGCATATATGCTTAAATTTTCAGGGTCGGATAGTTTGCATAGCAGTATGGAGCAGTATGCTGAAACTGGAATGGTTGTGACACTGCCTAACAGTAACATGTTCTCCAACATAGATCCAACCGCTATCAAAACATATAGGTAAGAATATCTTATATTATTAGTTTTACTATTTGTATAAAATATTAAATTAAATTTTTATTTTATAAGTCAAAGACAGTATAATAAATTTATCTTTATTATCATTGGTTTTGTTTCTACTCTTGAGTAAGTGAACTAATTTTTTTTTGTTACCTGGTTTCAGTCGAAATGCACCAGAGTATG
This sequence comes from Anneissia japonica, assembly GCF_011630105.1. NCBI lineage: Eukaryota > Metazoa > Echinodermata > Crinoidea > Comatulida > Comatulidae > Anneissia > Anneissia japonica. Next base: position 291,287 of record NW_022720123.1, on the reverse strand, counting down.
CAGTTGTTGAGAACGCTGGCAGTCCGCCAGTTACACCACACACCATGCAAACATTACCGTACCCACCGCGTAACTTTCCTATAGAGTTCAATCGCACCACCAGCTTGCCACCGCACATGACGCAGCCGTATGCATCAACCACGCTCGTTCTACCACCGACTATGCGGGAATTTCAAGAGCGCCAACAAAGTCGTGGCAACAGTAGCAATTCAGAGCACTCCGGCTCTAGCCGAAGTGCTTTCAAGAAGAACTGGAATGGAGAGTTGGATAACGGTGGATTTAGCAGCAGCGGGGGTTCTGTTCCTCCCCCATTACCACCCGATAGACTTGGTAAGATATAGAATTCCAAAAAGCTCTACTTCTCTGACCTTTAGTTATTTTTTGTCTGATTGACTAAATTGCCATAATACTGTTTTGCCTGAATTTGCAAGAGAAAAGCTAAATGTTAGAACGTGATGATTTTGTTGTTGCTCAAACTTGTGTAATGTTAACCTCTCTTGATAAATGTTAATGACTTACATTCAAGTGATTGAACATCTGGTAACGACACTATACTCCTCAATTTCCTAAATTTGCACGACATGCCCTTTGCTTGAATAGCAAGACACACATTTTTACGATTTTTGTCTGTCGACTAAATCACTTAATGGATCTGTTTGGCATGTCTTAAAAGATTTGTATGGATTCTCTTTTAAAATATGAAATAACAGGTGTTTATTGTTGTAAATGGAATGCACATTTGATTTATTTGCATGTGATACCTGGTTAATGTTCATACCTGTTTTAAATGTTTTCAAATTTCTGGTGTTTCTACTATTTTAATTGTGTTTGGTTCTTCTCAAATTGTAATCCTTTGTTTTTGTGCGTGTTTTACTGATGTTTGGTTTTCCTGCATCTCAATTGTTTTTTGAATTTTATATTTGATGTTTTCATTGCCTGCATCTTAACCCCTTCCAGGCACCTTAGGCTCCTGCATGTCAGAGTGCACCTGTACCACTACCGGTATACTTACAGATTCTGGTGGTAGTTCTGTTGGTAAGTGCCTACCAATGGTATAACTTCCCTCTAAGATTTTAATTATTTTGTAATAGATAGAATCCTGGTGTTTATTGTTATTGTTAGTTTATAATGCTGAATCAAGAACATAATTATTCAAGATAGTACTATAGTCAGTCCAAGAATTTGAAATAAATGTGGTTTAGGGAGGAACATTTACAATTTGAGTATCCAGACCACCTTCAGCCCTATTGTTGGGCCTGGTAAAAAACTTCTATGGCTATGGCGACTTTAAATGGCCAGAAATGTCACTCGCAGACTTAATTTTGAATGTTGTAACCTCCTTTCCCGTTTTTTCCTTTTTTTTTCTTTTTCAAAAATTTAGCAGGCTTTACTGACTTACCCCCAACCTGTAATATTTCCCTGATCTCTTTTATTGAAAAAATAACAATAACATGGTTCGATCTATTACTATATATTTAGTTAATTTCTATCTAGTAACTACATTAATGATTTTAAAAGTTTGTTTAACAGCTTTATTATAACAGTACATGTCTTGTTTTCTGTAAAACATTTTTACAAATAAAATTAATAAACTGATTGTTTCAACAACTTAAAATAAGTCAAGATACTAGTGAATGTAAATTTAAGAATGTTTTGATTAATGGTAGATAACACACTTTATCTTAATACTAGCTAAAGACAAAGTTAGGCTATATATTTGCATTAATATAGAATATACTTTTCTCATAATTTTCAGATGAGAGGGGAAACCGTAGGAGGCGAACCTACCCACGTGGACATAAGCTTCCTGCCCCTAATATAACAGAGTTACTACCACCACCTCCAGAACACCCACCCCCATCTGATATTGAATCGGCCTTCGGTTCCCACCATACACTACCCTCCAGCCATCATCATGGTGCCACCATACCCATGTCTTCCAATCCCGTAACTCAACCGCACATCACAACCAACCCACTCTCACAGATGGACATGCCGTACAAGAATTATGGGCCAATGCCCATGATACATCAGATATCTTACCCAGAATCAAACAGCGATAACAATGCTAGTCCTGTAACCCGGATGCACAACAGCTGTAGCGACAACACATCAGATTGTAACATGTCCATGAACCAACAACAACAGCAACGAGATTCACTAACGTCACCAACCGCCCAGAACATCTGCAACCTGCATGCACGACAGAGTCCGCACAGTAACTTGATCCCGAACCATCAGGTGTTTGAAGACCCAAGGCATGCGGAGCTTGGCAAAGAACTACTGCAGTTCAATGATGATGTATCACAGAGTGAGGCAATGTCAGATAATGAAGACCTGAGACCAGTTATACCAGCAACTTGCAGACTGAAGCAAACTGCTGCAGGTTCGTTTAAAGGCCTCATTAGTATTTTAAATTATAATTAATATTGTTGTATTTTCATCCTAGCAACATAATCAGCTAGAAAGTATTTGTTCTATGATTATTTATTCTAATATTTATATATTTATTCTGCGATTTTTCAATATTATTATATTATGAAAAAGTGTCATATTCAAACTTAATTACCATATTTTAATAGTTGAATAAACACCCTGCTTTGAATAAATGCCTCTCTCGAATAAATTCCCCCTAAAGACCTTTTTTTAAAAAATAAACACTTATTAAAAAAATAAATACAGTATATTAAGTACTCAAGTATACTTTATGTAAATGACACCATGTAACCTATATATTATTTTCATTTATCCTTTAGGCCCAGGTTTATCATTAGGACTGACTAATGGAATTGGCTATAGCAGGGGAACAGCCCAGTCCTACCCCTATCTTTCAGAGATGTCTGAGGTGTCTGAGTCGGAGATGTCAGCAAAAGACGATGAAACGGACTTGGAAAGTAATTGTACGGGTAGGTATATCCACTCACATTTGTTGACCTGGCCTAGCTGCTGTAGCCAGGTCTAGCCTCTGTAGCTACGCCCTAACTCCCTTGGCCATCTTCATCACCTTTTATTAGTATGTCTTGGTTCTGAAGTAATGCCTAGCTCCTATAGCCACATCCAACTCCTGTAGCCTCCAATAAGATTGATCGTACTTCATTGTTATTATAGTATTAATATACAAGAGATATAATTCTGTTGTTAAGATGCTTGTTTTCCAATTCTGTGGTCCTTGGTTCAGACATATTCAGGGCATAGTCACTTGATGAAAATAAAATAAATTCTACCTTCTTTTATTCAGCCACGTTTTTCTTTATTTAATTTTAATTATATATTAATTTTAAGTACATAAAGTACAATAGATGCCTCGGGATTTTCTGGTATTAGTTTTTTGTTTTAATTTCAACTCTGGTTTTCCAGAAAGAAAAAAAAGAATGGATTTGCAATGCTCTAAACTTATTTTCATAGATTCAATGATGGCTTCTTGGGCCTCGATCAATGTCAGTGGGAGTGAGAGCAGTGCTCGGAATAGCCGGTTATCAAGTTCTGATGGCTCTTTTTTTACAGAAACCGACTTTGCCAGTGCCCTCACTCAAGCTGCGGAAAATGTAGGAATACCAGTTGTCAACTCCAATGGAGTTCAGCATAAAAATGGTGAGTGCATGGAATACAATCAATAATCAATCATCAATAGTCAATTAATTGACCAACATTGATTGATTTGAATATAATTGGGTAGTTGGTAGGATATGATTGTTGTCATGTGAACTGGACTAAATTTACAAAGTTAAATAACATCAATTAATACTCTGTCCACAATATAAAACTTGATGTGACAAATACATGTGATATGCCCATATTTGGGTGTAATATGACATCATCATGCCCATATATGGGCACATCACACAAACTTGTCACATAATTATTTGATACAGTAGCTTAAGAATGTGTAGTGCCTTATTTTCTCATTTTTCTACATTCATTACATTTATTGAATTTCAGATAAAAATAAATCTGCCCTGAAGAATTTCCGTCAACGATTTCCAAGCGATACAGATAGCTGCGCTAGTGGAGCTGAAGTGAAAAAGAAACGGCCAACTGCTTCAAAAAAGAAAAACAGTCAGGACCCTAACCAGAGTAAGTAAAGATTGGAAAACGGTGAGAGGATTTAAACAAATCAGCTTTACCCTTAAAACATTACAGTCTTTAAAATGGTGCACTTCTTATGTAGACTATAATATTTGTCCATTTTTTCTAAAATTTAATGAGATTTAAAAATATTTTTAATCATGTTTTTGAAATTAAATAACTAAAATCTATTTAATTTGATTAATTTTCAGACGTGCAATCAAATCTTAAGAATGGAGGTCCGAAATATGATCAAATTGAGGCACAATCAGATGCATCAACACTGCTTAATGACACTGAAATGCCACCCTATAATAAGCCTCAGTTTCCCTCCACATCTCCTAGCAATACATTTTCCAGCAGGAGAAGTCGAAGGTCAGATGGTGATCTTGAACAGCCAAATGAACTAACCAACATGGTAGAAATGTACCGAGATATGAATGACTTGGGTATGACCGTTACAAACAACCCATTAGCTTTAAGTGCAAATACTAGCGTTTGAGAAGCATTCCGAAGCGATAAAGCTTTAATTGCGACAAATGCACTTCCTCTGACAGAAGAACTTGCAGATCCAATCGGAATTATAAGCAGTTAAATAGAAGATGACTTAATCCTTTTCGTTATGGAACGACAACAATGTTTGCGCAGTTTGTTGAGGAGGTATTATTGTACCTCCATGTTCATACCGTGGATGGCTATTCTATGCCAGTACTTTGTCAAAATGCGATATTTAAATTATATGGCTAAAAGCCAAATTAGAGAGTGGTAATCACTACTATTATTACAAAAAAAAAATATCAAAAATCTTGATTTATAGTATGTTGTAAGTTTATTGAAAATTATTTGTTTGTTTTTATAATTGCCTAACATTGATGTTTAACATCTTGCCAATCACTTACCCTATCACTCTTAAGTACAAAACAGAGTGTTTTTAGCAGACTTATTCACTAGATGCCTACTTGTCTAAAAAAATTAGATCTTTTTCTGATCTTTTTGTGAAAGTTTGAGATAAAAGTTACAAGCTACACAATATTTTTTGCCAAAATGATAACAAGATAAGAGGTAAACTTATTCTATAAATATTAAACATATACTGGCACTTAAAGACCTTGTTTATTTGCGCCTTATAAATCTACCTATTATCATTATTGATATTATAATGAAATAATTGATGTAGTCCAAAAAAAAAATTAGAAAATGCTAAATAAGTTTGTCTACTCATTTATAGAAATGCTAATTGATTAATCATTTTGCCCATTCTTTTCAAGATATTTTCTTGAATAAATATAGTTGAAGTGTTTGTAACATAAATATAGAACAATTGGATTGCTAAAGACAAAAAAAGTGTACATCGTCACCCTTTGTAACGGAAATTAAAAGTAAGATCATTGTTACACATGTGTATTTGATAGTGTAACACATATCCTATTGCATGTGGTTATGACTCTTGGAATTCTACAGGTGGCCACAAACATGTCTAGCTGACATATTTTGGTAAGCTATCTCAGGTGGTTAATTTGAATCTGATTGGTCGAAAACAAGTGGCCATGGGCTGCTGATATTATTCCAACTGGGATAACTTTCACCATTTGCTCACGATATTGGATAAAACTGTAGGTACTTCACACTTTTGACTTTTAAAAGTTATGTAATGATGAATCGTTAGTTGCGTTTTGTAGTTCTGATATTCATCAAGCTTTGAATCAGATGTAAGTAAACCACTAAATTGAAATTTTTACTTTGTGAACTTGCAACATAAAATATTGTATAAGAATGTGACTCTAATGCTTCAACTGTGGTGATTATATACATTGATACTTAATGGAATACTAGTTTATACATTAGGGTTATGAACTTCCTATGGTCTGAAGCTGTCCATTATTTTTGAAAAGTAAGGTTGGATTCTAACATGTCGTTTAGACACATTGTGTATTGTACATACTTTACGCATACATTTTAAATATTTAACGAAAATTGTTTATATTTCATTTCTAAGATGAGAAAGCAGTGTAAATTATTTAAAGAACAAAACAAGCAGCTTTGCTCATTTGCATAATTTGTCCAATTCTTTTATTCATAACACACCCAGCCACAAACCCACACACACTCACATCACATCAATTAAGTCAGCTGTAAATTACGCCCTCGGTTGTCTGCACAGTGAAATCGTAGTTACGCATTGTATTAAATTCCCAATAATATTTGACATATATAATGGCTACTAATTCTGGACAAAACTAAAGAAATGTTTTTCAAATTCTTAATTTTAATTTTGCATTTTATTTTGATAGAAAAAAAAATTATTAATTTAATTTTTGTTTTATATGATGGACATGTTTATAGAATTAAAGCTGTATTTTTGTAAAAAGGTTCAAATAATTAGTTGTTGGACTGGTCCTGTTATTTGCAATATTTTTTATCAAGTCACTACACACCTTTCAATGTTATCTTGATTTATTTGAAAATTCTTCACAAAATATGGAAAAAGGTTGTGTTTGTGTTCTCTATAAGATTAACTTGGATAAGAATGTATGTATTACTTATAGCTTTATTTTCCATAACATAGTACTCTTAATTTATTTTAGTTTACAGACTTTTTTGTTGTCTTTTAAGTTTTAATTAATCTTGAAATTATTCAGTAAAGTAGTAATGAACATTTGATAGCCCACCGATACAGGGAGATCTATATTAATTTGCCTTATTGATTTTATATTGGTATCTATAGATAGATTTTCTATGGTATAAATATTTGCACATATTCAAAACTTGGTTTGCTGTAGTTTTGGAAATACTTTGCCTTGTTTATATTATCAAGAAATTAATTACACAAATATTGAAGTGAAACATTTTTTGAATAATTTTTTTAATAAATAAGAATTTTACTAAAAAATATTTGAATTTTTTCATTTATCGAAGCTACGCATTTAAAAAAAACAAGCTAGTTATTAACCTGTAGCATCTTATTTTACAATAACATGCTTTTTAAATTGTATAGTGTTGCTTATAAGATGTATAGCTACCAAATTGAAAATCCTAAAAAGATGTCTTTAAAAGAAATTACCAATAATTATTTATGAAGAGTTAACAAACGTTGGTAAGCTCTCTTGTACAAATCAGAGATACATGTGCACTAATATGTTAGTGCATGTGGTATTTCTCTGGCTACCTGATTACTTGCAATATCGTGTACACTGTTGTGTCTGCATAGGTGTTGATATCTTTGCCGATGCGTTACTACGCTGTGTAGACGCGTTGATATCTGCACTGTTATCTTCGCTGTTAGTGTTAACGATGTGATATTTATGAGCTGAAGTTGATTATGTTATTGATATTTTTATATATTGTCTAACACCTTAGATTTTAGGTCGTGGGTGTTTTAAAGGTTATATAAAGGTCATTGTTAATGACAAAGTAAAAAAAAATTGGTTGTACATACTTATGAAATTTATAATTGAGAAATAGTCGTGTATATGTTCAGCTTGTGTATAATATAAAAAAATTGTTGTTATAAAAATGATTGAGGATTTTTATTCATGTTAATGCAGTTACCATTATGAATTTACTATCATTATAGTGTAGTTAAATTACAAACAATATTATCTGTTCTCATTTACTTTTAATATATTTTCTGAACTCTCCAGCAGAGAGGCAAAATATTGATTGGCAGGTGATGTTCATGTTGCATTAGGTGGTCACAAGTAACCACAAGTAGATTAGACAACAAGTTCCAATAACTTTTTCACTAATGCAGAACGTTCTGCCATCTTTTTGTTATGATTTCTTCGTCCTTTTACTGCCAACTTTGGGCATTTATATTAAATCAAATAATTATCTTGTGATAGTAGATTGCTAGATGTGTATAAGAGACAGCAATTACCATGGGTTCAAATTGGGGACCAAAGGCTCATTATTTCCATTGATGGATTTGCTTCATCAGTTCTTGAGCTTGTAGATTAAGTTTAAACAAAGTATTGTACACCAAACTATGTAATGATTGTTCGTAGGTTGAGCTAGAACGAAACATCGTACGCCAGTCTCTTCATGCGGCTGAGCGGCACACACCAAAGAAAAATCGTTGCTTATACCGCTCCACAGATCACCATGCTATTGGCAATGACCTGGCAACCTCTGAAAGTGAAGCAGATGAGGAAGAATCACAGAAGCAATTTCATGAGCATTCCCACAACATCCACCGAGTGATTAGCAGAGCCAGGCGTAACCCTGTCTCTTATACACATCTAGATTTGGGGAAGGAGGAACAGCTTGCCAGCGCGACTTATGCTATGCAGTAAAGTATAGGCCTAGGCCTATGATTTGTGAGACAGGTAAAATTCTAACGAATGGTAGATTTCATAATGCACTTTCTTTTGTAACCTTAACATTATATTTACATATCTAGGTAGGTGTCAGAAGGTGCACAAATGATTGTGTAGGGCCTACATGTCAATACTAATGAATGACATGATGACATAATCAATTTTCCCCACTATTATTAGTATTTACCATTCATCTATAGTTCAAAACCCACTTTCTTAATCGAGTGGAAAGAATAACAATTACGAACGACTAAGATAAGAAAATCATTTACATAGGTATGTTTAATTTTAAATTGTTGTTATTAACATAAAAATCAATTAAATATGACTAGGCCCATATAGACGTCATTAAGCAAGGCTTCTGCCTGGGAACCCACCGGGGCTTTTCCCTTGGCTCCCAGGCAAAGCTTGAGCCTCAACCAAATTATTAGTACAAAATAGGAAGTTACTCGCATAGGTTGTTGTTCGCATTTAAATTGCATCTTTTTCCACTCGACTAGCATCAGCTCAAAGTAAATTCCGCTCGAACTGGCATTTGTTCGGAAGTGCTATCCGCTCGAACTGACTGGTTCTCATAGCCAGGAGGCCCTAGGCCTATCTAGCCGACCTAGGCCTGTGCTGTGTTATGGCATTTCTTCAGGAAGGTAGTGTTCTCTTGACAAAGACTCCTCTTATATTTACAAATTCGCCCCTGAAAGTACGAATTTACCCTTGTTCTTGCTAACAAACAGTGGCAGTACCAACATCTGAGTGGGGGGGGGGCCAATATGACAATTTAGGGATTTCAGAGGCCTGTTTAATCGATTTTATAGGTAGATAGTCTACTAATATGTAGAAAATACATATCATTCTTTCTCCCCGATGGTTTTTCTTCTATTTTTGTGGGTGGGTAAACTGGGTGGGGGAGGGTTACTGCTAACAAACTTGTCTCTCCTTAAACAAAATCAAAATTTTTTTGTAATTTACTTGTAAATTGATAGGCGTCAGCTGAAATTGAGGAGCAGAGGATTCACAGGAAACAGGCAGAGAAAGAGGCCAGATTACTTCAATTCCAGGCAGAAGTGCGCAAGAGAGTCCAAAGGCTTCAGAGGATTAAGAAACAACAGCAATTAGAGAAGTCATACAAAGCTGTAAGCCAAAATAGTTTTCACATTAATGCAGCCCCATCAGTCACTGAAATTAGCGAGCCAAACTGCGTTATTTTGTTGTTTCATTCATTCTCTTAATTGCTGTCCGAATTAATCTCACACAAGACATCAAACTAGCGGTTTCACTTAAAATCAAAAAACTTATTCTTTACACATGGTGTGCTGGAAGTACAGTATAATTCTTTTTATTAATGTTTTTGTGATAATTCATTATTTATTATACTTATCACATGTTATCACACATATGACCTGTGCCCAGGTCACAAATACCATGGGTTCAAATTGGGGACCAAAGGCTCATTATTTCCATTGATGGATTTGCTTCATCAGTTCTTGAGCTTGTAGATTAAGTTTAAACAAAGTATTGTACACCAAACTATGTAATGATTGTTCGTAGGTTGAGCTAGAACGAAACATCGTACGCCAGTCTCTTCATGCGGCTGAGCGGCACACACCAAAGAAAAATCGTTGCTTATACCGCTCCACAGATCACCATGCTATTGGCAATGACCTGGCAACCTCTGAAAGTGAAGCAGATGAGGAAGAATCACAGAAGCAATTTCATGAGCATTCCCACAACATCCACCGAGTGATTAGCAGAGCCAGGCGTAACCTTGCTGATAAACAAATGTTACTAGAGAAAGTATGTTTATAATTTTTTTTTGTGTAACTTTTACATTTTGCAATTTGGTTTAGGAGGGGAACTAGATAGTGTTCCTTAGGACCTGATGGAGCTTTCTGGAGTGTCAGTCAAACTTAACAACTGACCAATCAGAACATGTCTAACAAACACGCGTGGTGTTCCACAAACGCACCAAAGAGTATAAAACTGGTCCAACTGCCCTTTTTTGTATGTAGGCAATGGAACGTTAAAAAGTACTGCCACGAAGGGGCGTGTCCTTCAAAAGAACGTAAAAGACATTTGCATGGAACACATGCTGCGTTTCGAAACTCGAACATACCTTCTATAGATGCGCAGCACATGTTTGATACGACCTCCTTTTACTTTCTTTTGAAGGACACGCTCCTTCGTGGCATTACTTTTTGAGATAGGATTACGTTCCAATGAAACCACGACAGTTGGACCTCTTGCAGTTCTGTACTCTTTGATGGCATCCATGACTAACAGACTTTAAAGAGACACTAACCCAGTAGTAAAAATGTTCATGCAAACATTGTGAATTTGAATGGAAGGGTTTCCAGGAGATTTTTGTTTGTTGCAGGTAACCATTTAGATTAACCTATTTATTATTTTCTACATAGCAAACTTTGCCTGGTGGAGCTTGGGGTATGTCAGCAACAAGAGATAAGCCTGTAAGTCATATTTATTCGTATTATAAATGTTTTGATTAATATTATAACCCTTTTACACCGCAAGCAAAACTCCAGACACAACCCGAAATTTTGCAATACCCAGGCTAGAAACTCCCGAGTTGTGGTTGGTATAAACATAAAAAAATACCACCCGGGTTGCCCGGGATCGATGTGCGGGACGCATTCAGCAGTGGACAACCTGGGTGCATTCCGGAGTCGCCAGTGTAAACAACACCAAATTTGACTCCAGAATTAGGCCTTATCTGGCACCTTTTTAAATTAAACCCCCTGCGCTCTGATGCAACACCATAGCAACAAAAATTGAGGGCGGTATTTGAACCCGAGACGGTTGCCGGTGTAAAATGGGAGCAAATCGGGAACAACCCAGACTTTTTCGTTCGATGTAAATAGGAAATGCACCCGGGATCATTCCGGAAGTAAGTATTACTTTCTCGGTCCGGTTTATATTATCAAAGTGCATAGGTCATCACAATATGTGCTCAACCATTATTGATATTATTATTATTTTTTTCAAACTCATTATTATAAGTGGCAGCAGGTTTGCGAAAATTAGTATAAAAAAGTAATTCATTTGAAAACTTTTTTCCAATACTGTAGCATTGCTCTGGCAGCGGACACGAACACTTGATATGTATATTATTTTTCATTATTTACATGTATTGAATCATTTTCAGTATTATGATTTAAGAGACAACTTGCAAAGTCTACCAAAAGCTTATGTGGAATTGGTGGAACCCACTGAAAAACATCAGCAACTTGGGGAGGATTTATGCTCAGAGCAGAGTTTACAGCAAGTTGAGGGTCCACCTCAGGCGACTGTAAGTGTAACTTACAGCACAAATCTTGACCGGAAGAAACATGAAAGTGCACCAGCACGTAAAGTGACATTTGACACTAATGAGTATATTGAAGCGGGCCAAGGAGACGGACCATCTGAGACAAGGAGGCAGGGTAAGATATTATCACAAAAGCTACAGGTTCCAAATGTCAACCCTGGAAGAGGACAGGAAGAAGATAAGCGATTAGTAAGTATACTTGTAGCAAAATTGTTGAAAATTTTGGTTGCCAAATAGACTCTTTAGTATTTTGTCCTATATATTCATAAAGCCAGGTCTCCAAACGCTATCTCTGACTCCTTTGGCGATGTTGATTGGTCAGTTGAATCAGGGAGTGTTCCTGATTGAGTCGGGGACAGCTACACAGTTCAAGTATTGCAAGTGAAAACGCTGTAGCAACTATGTAGCGATTCTATGAAAACCAGGCTTCTTAAAATAGTAAGAATGTGTTCATCCTCTTAATCCTTTTGAGAACATAAACATCCAGATCTTCCCATCTCTTGATTGGCTTATAATTAAGAACATTATATATACAGAAGTGTGAACCATGAAACACAGTGTTTGAATTTATCTGCTTTTATTTACAATTATGTACATTCTCTACCCTATGTAAGTGATATGTATAGCAAAAGTAAATAAACATATATAAGATACATACATTTTTTCAGGTCTCCTTCTAATGAAAGACACCTCTAATTAAAGACCATTTCCAATTAAAGACCACTTTTCTGAGATCCCAAAACATCTTTTATCTTTATTATTCTAATTAAAGACCAAAGCTGCCAAAGACTATGGAAACCCCAGTATTAGTGGTCTATAATTGTACCTAATTTTTCATGTTTTTTTTTTTTACTTTTTGTATCTCTGAAGATGAAGAATCAGTTTTCAATGTACAGACGTTTATTTATGGATATTGAGCGAGAGCAAGTGCGGGAAACAATACGACGTAAACAACACCGAGAGAAAATTAATCGGTAAGCTGTACATTCAAGCACAAGTCAAAAAAGTTGTCAGCCATAGAAATTAAGTAAAAAATATTTGGTTGCCTGGAATGTTGTTGCCATATTTATAGAGGAATGCTAATATACAGGGACTCCCACACCTAGGCCTGGTACCGAATTAACAAGATTATAATTATTCCATGGTCCTTAGCCTTGGGAGAGTAAAACGAATTCAACTCCTAGCTCGCTTGCTGTAGTCGAGCTGGCGAGAAAGATAGGCCTAAGCTAGCTAGGCGCAGTCGGGACGCCGGCCGGTAGCTCACCATTGTTGTTATAATGATTCGCTGTCAGCGTATTTTACGAAGCCTCGTGATTGTTTCTACATCAGACATGTGAAATTTAGCGAGATTTCTTTTGATTTTAGGTCTAGGCCTATTAACAAATGGTAGTAATGTTGATACGTTTTCCATCGCTGCCGCCATTCGTTCGAACTAAACAAAAAAAAAACACAGCTCTCGAAAAGGTCAAAATATGTACATGATGCATGCGCAACAACAAATCGGAAGATTTTGGGAAAAAAACAGGCCTCGCGATGGTCTGTTTTTGTTCCGAGATAACTCAGGGGACCCCTGTGAAATCTCGGAAAGTTTTACAAGGATTTGCTTTCACACTCATCCAAACCTGGTTACAACTTGTTACAAGTTGTTAATATTTGCAAAATAGCATCAGTGTGAAATGGGTATTAGTCTCATTACAAGGCTTAAGTCCCACACAATTTGAACCCAGGACCCAGGGATTGGCAAGCAAGCATCTTAACTACCAAGTTCAGCGCTTCATGGTCCTGTAGAAATCTCAGTCTGAATTGCAACTTTGGTTTTCTAGTGCTTTGTGTACTAAGGTCATAATCCCTGGAGAAATCAGCATAATAAAAGCGATATATGAATTCATACCTCTTTTTATATAATTTAAAACATCTAAAAGCATGAAATTATCAGTAGTTTTTTTAGGTATGTTGAATAGCTTTATTTTTACAATAATTTCATATTTGTGTTCATTTGAATAAGAATTAAAAAAGAAAAAGAGCTAAAGAGGAAACAGGAGGAAGACATGGCCAGAGCCGCTGTGGAGTCAAGGAATCCAATCACTGGGGAGACTGAGGAAGAGGCTAAGGAAAGACAGAGGGAAGAAGAACTGCATATCAAAGAGATCATGGAGACACACCGCAAACACAAGCAGAAAAACAAAGAAACAGAAAGGTTAGTTATTTGACAGATTATGAGTTTGATACCAATGATTGCAGCAGTACTACTCCCCAGGAAGTGAAGTTGAAAGTAACTTTTTTGTATGACCAGAAGTAATAATGTTGTTTTGTGTTCAAGCCTGTCTTTTTGGATGGAATTATGTGTGCCTTGGACAAGTAGATGTCAAATGGCCAAGTGGTTAAGGCAGGGGCACCGCAACCTACAGCTATAATATCAGCGCTGGTTCGAACGGCACGCTCGTCTGTAGTTTGGTGGTGGAACAAGTCTTCTCAGATAAGGACTATAAAGCGTAGGCCCAGTGTACACAATTGGCTCATGTGCACTTTAAAGAACCCAGTACAGCTTTCGAGACGAGTAGAGGGTTACCACCCCGGTGTCCTGGTCCATACAGCCTCTGTTACCTTGCACTTGCAGACCGTTAGGTCCTTTGCAGGATGTACCTACGTAAACATTGTAAATGCCGGTTTTTTTTTACTAGCCACATTAGCAGCTTCTGTGTCTAATCGTGGCTTCACCGCTGAGAGCAGTTTTAAATTTGGAAAGTATGTACAGTATCCATGAAGGTGTGTGATGAAACAAAATCCATCTCTATTCCAATTTCTTTCATATATGCACATGTTGCACACATGTTCCGTTGTTGGTGCATCATGTTGTGCTTCTATCTTTTTGATCACTAGTTCCACCCATGATTGATTGGTTTGACGTCGCTGTAAATTAGTAAGGCACCACGTCAGTGGTGGCCATTTGTCTTCTGAAGAAGATGGCTACTACAACAGTAAGTCTCCAGATGTACTGGCCAATCACCACCAGAAGGACCCACTGGAATTAAGTGTTCAGACTTTTGTGGGTTATTCTTAGTATTTACACCGAATATATCCATAGATTTTTGTGGAATACTGTACATACATAACAATGACAAATTTAGAATTTTGTAAGTTTAAATTATTAATGTTTTTTACAAAGGTTTATAGGAGCCTTAAGAGCCGCCATGAAAGAGAAGGTGGAGAAGCAAGGCGTCAACCTGCCTCCACTGTGTGCCTGCTCATCAACCCTGTGGGACTCTAGCCCAGAAACATGTGCCAACAACTGTATGTTCTACAAGAATCCTAAAGGTAAAGGTCATACCAGTCTGTGCATCTTAGACATATGAAATAAAAATGTAATTTAGTTAATTTTTAGAGCCAAATTTTGAGTGGTGTGGCAACTTGAGAGGTTGTTCAGCGGTGCCTGGACAGGCATTGTGAATCAGCAAATTAATTTTCAATATTTGATTATTATATTTTAATTTGATGATGTATGCTTAGTGAATCTCTGACACTATTGTCATAAAGGGGAACCAGTCAATTCGAGCGGATGCCATTTCGAGCGAAGGCCAATTCAAGCGAATTCGAGCGGAATTTTGTGCGAACAACAACCTGTGCGAGTTATATAAGAATTACTTCAAAATTTCCTATTTTTGAGCTAAAAAGTTGACATTTTCAAAGGGGAAGGGGGCACACAACAGTTCCAGAATAGATAAGTGAGTAGCATAACTCAATTACAAATATAATTTGCTTTTTTAAATACAGAACCCCAACCAGTGGCGGATCTGGGGAAGGGAGGGGGGGTGGTGAATAGGGTGGCTAGCCACCCCACTTTGTTTACCGTGAAAAAAATAATGGTCACTCGTCTTGTGTGTGTGCTTCTCGTGCACTCTAGTAAAACATACACTTTCTTCTTTTTTAAGCTGAAAAGTGCGCAATTCTATTATAGTTTCAACTTGTTAGCAGCCATCTTGGTAGTCGAAGTTGCCAAGACTGTAATTCAAACATGGAGTAATTATCAAAAAGTACTAAAAACCTTTCAGAACCTTAGTAATCAGAGCATTTTTTTGCATTTAAAACAAACAAATACGGCGACGATAAATGCATCCGCTCGAACTGGCATCCGCTCGAACCGACATCCGCTCGAACTGACATCCGCTCGAATTGACTGGCATCCGTCATAAAGTCTATTGTTATGTTTGTGAAGCGGGTAATCGCCCTTGATGACGTATGTAGCAGTAAAACATCTTGAATCTTGTTCAGTGGCATATCTAGAAGTCTTGAAATGGGTGTGCTGATGGGGGAGGGCAGAAATTTGGAAGATAAGGTGATTTTGGGGGGGGGGCTAGTATTTTTTATAGGGGCATGTGCCCCAGCACACCCCCTAAATACACCACTGATCATGTTTAGTCTTGTTTGTTTAAGGCGCAATGGTTGTTTTTTTCTTCTTTAATTTATCCATACATACTGAACCCTTGTCAATCACGCTAAGCATTCCTTTTTTCTACTTCACAGCTTATGCCAAAGCATTGTCATCCTTACTTCAATCCTGTGAAATTGTTTGAGTTAAGTTCCTGCCATTTTCAATGATACACCTCACGACTGAACTCTCAATGTTGCCTCATCCTTCTGAAAGGTCAAAATCATTGGCTGAATCCGGGAAATCAAAGTAGAGGGAGCCCTGGGAGTGACTTTTACAGAGTATTGAGATCAGTATGCTGCCTGAAGTAAAATATTGGAAGAATGGACATTTACGCTAAGCACCACCCCTTGGATATTGTTGATAATGATATTGTCGTAAACATGACAAATGCATATTTCTGGCCCTCTTCTGATTGGTCTGATGTTAAATTAATTCAGACTTCGGAAAGGTCCATTAAATTTTTAAAAATGTCTCCCTCTAATTAAAGACCACTTCTGGAACTGGGGGTTTCCCATAGTATTTAGCAGCTTTGGTCTCTATTTACAAGTAGTATAATAAAGATAAAAGATAGTTGTAAATTTGGGACCACAGAAAAGTGGTTTTTAATTAGAGAGAGACCTGTATACTTAATTGCCTATTTATGAAGATCAAATACATCAACTTTTAATGAGAATTTTAAATGTCTACCATTACCATATTTAGGGTATGTACAAGAAAGGATATTATTTATGTGTCTGCTATTCTAATTAAAAAGGAAAGTGTTTCCTATTGAAATGAAATAACTTCCTTAAATATACAAAGTGCTGGTAAACAATTCAAAATTTATTGTTCATTTTTTTTTTTTCAGACAATTTACAGCAGTGGCTCTCAAACTTTGTGAAAATTTGCATCAATATTGTAGTGTAAAAACTGAAATCTCTTTCCATGGACCCCACCAAGACTCTAGGCTGCTCCAAGGGGCGGATCAAGATAACACTAGCCTAGTGTGTCAGGGGGCATGCGCCCACAAAATTTTTATTTTCTAGACAACTGAACTTACCTCAGAGGGCGATCAATTATTTCTTTTTCTTTCTAAAAGGCTCCTTAGTTTGAGCCCATGTTGGCAATTTTCTGGAGTCACCACTGCTCTAAAATATTGAGCATGTGCAATAGTTTTGCAGAAATATAGCAGTCAACATACTGTAGTTATCTTTTCTATTATTGAACAGCATATATATGATTCTGTACCTACTCTCTAAACACCAACAATTATAATGTGTGTACGCTCAATGTTCATTCAAAATTTGTAACAATTTTAGTGTTAACATTTAGACATTTTTTATTACACATGTTCATTCAGCATACTTTTAAAATAAATAAAATCCAATTTTGTATAAAAAAAAAATTAATTCTTTTGTTTTCATGTTTTGATTGTTATTGACTATAAACTGTAGTATATTAGTGGTGGCAAAGGGTCAATACATCTGAGAACAGTTCAAAATGAACCCCACCACTGTTACCCTGTTATGTACTATTGTTACGCGTTGATTTAAAACTGGCACCAAAATTGATTATGGCAAATTTTGGGATTTGTAATCTTAAATTATCAATGCTACTCTTTTAAATAAAAAATAATTACAAATTAGTTGCAAATGCACAACGAGAGGCTTAAAGCATTGTAAAACAACTTGTTGACATACAATTTCCCATTAATGAGAATGAAGTTATTGTAAGCTATTTCATCAACACAATTTGTGAGAAAAGTTGTTCAAGCTCTCAGTTTTGTGCACATAACCATAGTCCCTCGTTCAATTCTGATCATTGTTGTTGTTGGAAGTGCAGGTTTCAATATACAGCCACATAGTGGTGGCGTCAGAAATTTGCTGACAAGTAATCCGACATATCCGAGCCAAGGGGCCGACGAAGTCTCGGTCAACGGCCTTGTAGAGTTCAGGGGGAGAGTTTTCATGAATTGGCAGTCAAAATAAAAAATGAAAAGTTGAAGCCGTTTAGTCCTGCATGCCCTGCATGTTACAGAATGCCCAATTCACTACCAGAAGGATCCCACTAGCAGGCCCATTGGAAACAAGTCTTTCTCAGAAAATCGTCCAATACATAATTCAAGATGGTGTTTCCTGCAAGTTCTGCAATGCCAAATCTGTCCATTTCTGATCCTGTTCAATCATAGTTTCGTTGGTTTGTTCATTGTCTGGTTCTGGGTCTGGTAGTTCAGCCTGGGGGACTGCGATGTCTTCTGCTGGTAGCTTGTCTGTCCTCCAGTTTTCATCTACACTGTCAATCAGCCTGCCTTCTCTCAGAATATCAGAATCCATTTCATATACTAAAAAGTGAAGAATGTTAATTTCAGTTACCCTACAATTCAAATATGATATACTAATGCATAAAATATTTTGCGTATCATCAATACCGTAATTATTTGGCTTTCTCGCAGTCTTCTTGGGCCCTGGATATTCACTAAAGAATTAGGAGGCAAGTTAAAAAGTACTGTATGTAAATTATAATAATTGATTTGTATATACTGTAAAATATGTAAGAAAATATACATTAATTTGAATTTGATAATTGATATGGCACCATGCCTATTGTCCAACATACACATTTTGGCACTCCATACATCAAACAACCAGAACCAGTAGGTACTGGTGGTCGACTCGCGGCCGCTTCTTCATTGATTCAGTCTAGGTTGGCCTAATACAGGGTCCCTGTTACTTGCTAGGCATGGGACAAATAGGCTAGGCCCTAATAATAAGTGGCATTTTTATGCTAAATGGGAAGGGTAGGCTAGGCTGGGCCTAGCTCTCTCACTCTCTAGGGACTGGGCCTAGCCTACTAGGCCCTAATAGTCTAGCCATGGGCCTAGAGAGGGTCTAGCCAGGGAGGGACAGACTCGGCCTAGCTAGGAGAGGCCTAGCTAGAGGTAGCATCATTTACTTAAGCCTACTAGTACTACTATTCCCAGAGCTAGCTAGCCTGTGTAACCAATTACACTAAAATAAAAAAAAATAACACTGTCAAAAATTAATTAGGCCAAATTAATTACTAGATTAAATACTGTACTTTACAAATACTTCATGCAGCAACCTCCGAGGCTGATGGATAGTGGATCACACGCTCGAGACGAAGATACGATCTTTGCTCGAAACATCCAGATGGTTCCCCGGAAGCAATCACTTGACCTATTTACATATTCATATTTTTCTCTAAAGTCTACAAGCGCCTCTCATTCTTTGCTCCTCTCCCTTCACTCGAATAAAGGAATTCTGTAAACATGTTTTTTGGCGGGAACCGGGGAAGACATACTATTTTATCTGTTGTCTATTTTTTTTTTCTGTTACCTGTACAGTATTTACAAAGCTACCTAAACGCCGATATTGATGTGTCACTTCAAGTGTATAATTATTCCTTTCTTTATCATCATCATCATCATCATCATCATCATCATCATCACCATTCAATTTTAAATGCAAATTTGTTAACAAATGTATAAAATGGGTTTTTAATTACCCAATAGCGATGAGAACGTTGCTATCCATAACAACTTATTGATCATACCAGGGAGTTGTTGTAGTGACACTATACCGTAACAATTCTCTGATCATACTATGGAAAAGTTAATGTCCAACTACGACTATGGGAATGTATTACTAATTGGAGATGTTACTTGCCCGATCATTACTATACACTGTTCCTTGGCTAATTAATTGGAAAATTAGAACTTGCCCAACCGTTAATTATTGGAAAGATGTTACTTACCCAATCTTTACTAATTGGAAAGTTATTTGCCCGTCCACTACTAATTCGAAATACGTTACTCGCTCAATCGTTACTTATTCGAAAGATGTTACTTGCCCAATCGTTACTAACTGGGAAAGTGTTACTTGCCCAATCATTACTAATTGGAAAGCTAACTTGCCCAATCATTACTACTGTAATTGGAACATTGTTACTTGCCCAATCGTTACCAATTGGAAAATTGTTACTTGCCCAATCATTACTAATTGGGAAGTTGTTAACTTTCCCAATCATTATTGGAAAGTAATTACTTGACCAATCATAACTAATTGTTACTTGCCTCAGAATAGGAATGCTATTCACCACCGGACGTCCCCACCCACTACCAATCCGCCCAGTGGCGTAGCTAGGTAAGAAAGGCCTCCGGGTAATAGGGGAATTCCCTAAAGGTCTCAGAAAATTCATAGAACTATTTTAAGACGTAAGAGCGGCATATTCGGTCTCAGCAACTGTTCTATAATCAAGAAAATTGGTAGCACATAAAATTCAACAATTGCAATGGCAGGTCAGGAATTTGAAGTGGAAGGGCCAGGGAGGTATTTTTACAGGTGGAGAGGGTAAGAACATTTATGAATTTAGCACCTGTAGATGAGGTGCTAGAAAAACCGAATATTATTAAGGGGCCCGCTAGTCGTTTTGTTCTTCAAAATATTAAGTTGGAAATTATTTTAAATTATCATTTTTAGGTCTATTTATGAATGGGCCCCTAATAGCTCCATTGCTTTGCAATGCCTGCACTACCCGTAGCTACGCCGCTGAATCCGTCCATGGGTTAATGAGAAAGTTGTTACTTGCCAAACATAATGGAAAATTTGTTGCACAATCATGACTAATAATAAAGGAACTTGTTATCTTGCCCAAAATAATTAATGGAGAAGTTGTTACACTTGCCAAATATGATTAATAGATTTGGGAAGGGGAAGTAAGCTGTCTGACAGTTTTGTGCAGAGGTCAGTAGGGGTCAGGGACAAAGCACTGGAGTGGTCCATGGCGCCTATAAAAACAGGCTCCCAGTGGGAGCATGAGCCTACTGAATGGGGTGGGGAATCAGTTATCTCGTCTTTATGACGCATGTTCGAGTTTCGAACGCTATTCCGTTTTCTAATAGGGCGCCCCCTATCTCGTGGTAGTAACCGTCATACAGGGATAACTGACAGACAATATAGTGTCTACTGCACCCACGTAGACAAAAAAACAAGACCAGTTTGGGCCATTTTAAGCTTGTCTCAGACGTTTTATCCTAAATCTAAAAAGATGCTACATGTTGTATATCAAATCATCACCATGATAGCATAAGTGCAGGGATTCTTGTTTTGCATTATACATTAACAACAATCAGCGACATATCTTGGGGGTTTGCAGGGACACACACCTCCCAAAAAAAGCTTGTGCCCCAGTTGCAAAAAAACATCTAGTAGTTAATTATTACCTCATATCATCTTATTTTGTGACCTAGTTCCCCTCACTTAATCATCAAGGCCCCCACTCCACGTTTTCACTAACAGCTCATAACCCACCCACCAACCTCAATTTCAAGACTCTTAGATATGCCACTGACAACAATATCAGTCATCTGTAGAGTTATCATTTATACTCTATATTTTATTATCCAAAACAATGTACTGTACAACATATATCATATATAACCTTTTATAAATCTAATAGACAAATAGATGTGCAAGTAGGGCCTATCCATGACCATATCAAACATCTGTGACATCATCTTTTTGAAAGTTCACTTTATCAGTTGGTACTCCAAAAGGATTTAAACTTGACATACTCAAAGTTATTCTATTTTTAGCATTTTTCACAGAATTCGTGTCACTTCTAGAACAGCTTGCAACTGGCTGGTCATGCTGTAATGATCGTTGTGATTGGTTGTTTTGTTCCAGATGACTAACTTCTTCACTATTATCATCCTCATCTGTGATATCCTCACACATTTCAGTTGTAACATTGAAATCTTTCTCACTATAAAGAAATGTTCTTATTTTCTCACATTGATTGATAATATAGTCTTTCTGTTCAGTTGTATCCACATCATCCAAAAAACAAGCAAGCTTGTCCATGCAATCAAGGATCACTAAGGAATCTATGGAAAAAATAAATTAAACTTGATTGAAATCATTGTCAAAACGATAATGAAGAGCACAGACTTCATACAGCCTACAGATTTGAGGGGTGGATTTAGGGGGCCCCCTTTTGAAAAAAGAGGGAAAAAAAGAGGGGGAAAAAAAGAAAGAAAGAAAAAGAAAAAATTGATCGCCCAAATCGACTCAGAATTATTTTCGGGCCTAGGGTACTGTTGTCTCGATGGGTCCCACTTTCGGCCGTCCCCCTTTCAGACATCTCTGGATCCATTCCTGGATTTTGCATGACTTTTCTGTCGATGTTCATTTGATAGAGTAAAAAAATAATACTAATACCTGTAATACTTTTAGTCTATATATTTACGAACCATTCACAGTATACTAATTCAAATGAAATTCTTCCAAGTCAAATAATAATAATTGGGACTTCATTGTAACAAAGATCGTAATTAAAATGTACCTATTGGAGTTGTTAATCAACACAATGAATCAAAATTTTACCAATGCTTGTGAGATCTGGTAGATTTTTGCCATGGAATAAGGCATCCAGGAATTGGTAAAGGCTCTTGAAATCTGGGTTGGTAAAGAACACTCCATGGTCATCTTTTGAGGCAGTAGAAAGCATCTATTGAGAAGCCAGTACAAATACAAGTATTATTTTAGGTATATTGGCCAATGATTGTCAAACACGAATATACAAACCAGTATACCGTATATCCTTGTGTATAAGACAAGGCTTAAAATAGCCATTTACAATAGAAAAACAGGGGGTTGTCTTATACGCACGACATACAAATTTTAGATTTTTAAAATCATGTTCGTTCATGTGTGTTCATGTGCGGATTGTTCTTAACACTTGAATTTACTACTGCAATGAAGCTACTTAAATGTACAAACACAATTTTAAAGACAGGTAAATAAGATTTTGATGAACATTTAAAAACCCATAAAATGGTATTATTTTGAAGATTAGCCTTGCATTTGGCTCAGTTTTTAGCCAGATAGATGCAGGATCAGGACAATAAAAAGCAGAAAAAAGCATGAAATCCGACCATGGAACAGGGGGTCGTCTTTACGCCAGACTTACAGAATTTGTCCAAAAATTGGGGGTCGTCTTATATGTGGGTCGCCTTATACGGTATATAATGTCCTACACTAATCCCTTTCACAAGACGTACATTATATACAAGATGCTCTACACTAACCAAGTCTCATTTGGAGGCCTAGGGTGTGGAGTAGTTTTGAGTTGTGAGACAAAAATCACAAAAATTCACACGATTTGAACCCATGACCCTGGTATTGTGAGGCAAGCACTGTATTACAAACACCATGGAGTTAAAAAGAGACATAACAAACCTTTGAGATGTCAGAAGAACAATCTAGGCTTGTTGCTTCGGCCAGGTCCTCGGCTAATTCAACCCATTCCTGAAAAATTAATGAATTAGTTCAGGAAACAATAAATTAAACTATTAAAATATTTCAATATTAATATGGACCAATCAAGATGTTGAGCTATGATAGATGTCTTAATCAAATGTAACATTAAATATTACCTGTATAGGAGCACCATCATCTGCATCTTTTTCCTCTGTTAAAGGAAATTAACAATTATTAAAACTATGTTATAAATAATGGCAAAATTTCAATTCAAACCTCCCAAATCGTAGAAGTAACACATTACAATAAATTTGCATCAAAACAGTTCAATTCAATTCAAACAATTTTAAAATAATGCACTGGATTGTATATTTACTGCTAGTCGTTAAATCATGATAATTTTAATGAAGTTAGTTACTTCTGACATAAACAGGGTTAAGAATTTATAATAAGCTTTGATGCTATCAACTTACCTGGTAAATCTTAGATAAGGATATTAAGTATACCATCCTCCATGGGTTAAGAATTTAACTTAACCTTTTATAATATCAACTTACTTGGTATAGACCAGACTAAGTTAAGGATTTAATACAAACTTTAGTGTCAACTTACATGGTATGGACTTTAGATAATGATACAGTGTTCAGTATAACATAAACTTATGACATAAAATGTGTTAAGATAATAATGGTGTCATCTTACTTTGTATAGACTGGGTTAATGATTTAACTTAATCTTTTATGGTGTCAACTTACCGGTACTTGGTATAGACTGGGCTAAGTATTTAATATAATCTTTAATACTGTCAACTGACTTTGTCTTGATACTTTTACGTAAAGTATTATAATGTGTTTGAGTTAAAGTTTTTGGCTGCACCTGTTGTTCAGAAAATCTGTAATTGAAATCAACAGAATAAATTTAAGTAAAATTCATTCATTTTTTTTGTTTCTTATATAATTTAAATATAAAAGTTAGAACTTCAGTAGTGAAAGCATGGCTTACTGTGTCAAAACCTTCAGTAAACTTTGTTTTTGTGTCAAATTCCAGTAATTGTAACCCTGTTCTTTTTTTATGGGTGTGGCTTCAAACTTTTGTGGAGCACGTATCTTCCGTGACGATTGCCTACGGACACAATTCTGGTCAACAGGCTTCTTTTTTGGCATCTTTCCTGGTTCTCTTTTCTGCAAGAATCATGCATTTATTATTTTAAAATATATTTACGGATAAGTAGGCACTGATCAAAATCTAGGCTAGGCCTAGTCCCTATCATCATTAAATTGTATTATGTACTTAATATTTTTATTTATTGTCTTTGACTAACCAAACTTTTTAACATTAATGTATCATACTTCAACACAAAGTCTTAATTGATATGCATAAATTGTTGAATGATAACTGACAGTACTACTGTGTATAGTGTACAATGTGTCATACGCAAGATTTACAGGTGACCAATAAAATTTTTTTTAAACTACTGTACACACATATGCGGGGTGCTACTTTGAATTAAGGGTTGTTTGAGCACAAATGTGCAGAAATATCCCTTGGTTTTATATGTCTCAATATATACAAGTTTGATGTACCTTACATTTAAAATCAACTCACCTATTTTTGTAACAATTTTTTTTCCATGCAAATTTGATGAATTTCAATAGCAGGCCACAGTTAGGCTACCTATGTCACCTAGCCAAGCAAGACATAGAGGGCCTACTTCAGTACCTGTTCTAGCTAAGGCAAGACTTTTTTTTATACCTTGTTTAACGAACCCGCTGCCGCCCACCAATGACGATTTTGAATAACAATAAAATTTGCATTGAAATCTCCAAAAATAAGATAAGATTCTTTCTAATTATATAAATTTAAAGCACTTCCATCCCAAAATAAACTGTTTGCATTCACCAATAAATATTTTTATTTTCTCTTCCATCTGTAAGTTTTTGGCAAGTCTATATGCTAAGTAAGTAAATACAATTTTATTTTTTTAATAATTATTTCCACTTTCCTCTGGCAATCTTTAAAAAAATAATTTTGTGAAATAAGGTATTGAAAGTCTCGCCTAAGAAAGCAATATAATCATCATAGGCCTAGCCAACTTCCTCAACAAAGGGAAAGCTAGGCTTGAGAAAGATGAAGTACGAAAGGCCTAGGCCTTAGTCTTGATTTTGATAGTGTAATGCAATTGATAAACTCCGGCTGGAGTATCATCACTCAACAATATGTTTGAATAGTGGCTAGGTAGGTTAGACAGTAGGTCTAGGCGTAACAGGGGAACGGAACTATGCATAGCTAGGTCTATACTACTTAGCTACTAGGTCTAGGCATAGCCTACTCCTACTACTAGGCTAGGCCTACTGCCTGCCTCTAAACCTAACCTATATAGGCCCCTACTATATTCTGTATAATGATAGTGATAATAAATAGAGAGAGGAGACCTATAAATCAATGTTAAAATAGCTTATTCAAAACTGACTGATGCACACTGCACTACTGTATGTGTACCTTACTACCACCGGAAATCCAGTGATAAATTTATTTCATTTATAATGCTGACTTTGAGATGAATCATCATCACATTCAACGGTACTTTACTTTTTTTCAAGTTCAAAGGTTGAATCTGAAGGTCATGTCCCACAATTCTCATTGGTTACACACAATACAGTTCGTCACCAAGTTCTGTGCAAATTCACTCGGTTACCTTTATCGGACAACAGATCGGCCTTCCCCGGAAAACAATACACGCTTGTGATTGGTTACTAATTTTCCGAATAATTACGACAGTTCACGATCAGTATTGCAATGGCAGTATTGTGCGAATGACCTGTACTGGCAACCAGATTTTTCTGATTAAACACAGGAATAATTTCAATTTATGTTTAATTCACTCTGCTGATTTTTAAATCAGTTCATCAAATGGAATAATATATTGATATATTTTTATAAAGTCATGCAAATAAGTTGTCATTGTACACTGATATTTGGATTATAGGGCAATTTTCAACATCGAAGGAACTGTCATTGATTCGCTCATCGCGCTTAGAGTCATTCGCTGCGCCTTGTCGACGACGACTGGTGTGGCCCTCCTCCCCAATCTAGGGAGTGACTACTAAACTTCAGATAGATTTGTTGGAATAAATACGATGTAAATTACTTGTAGCAGGAATTTATCAACTATGAGTGGAAGACCAAGAACAACGTCATTTGCAGATGCTAATAAAGCTGGAAGTTCTTCATATGGAGGATATAAAATTTCACGTAAGTTTGTTGACCATTTCTCGGCTAAAGAATATTGAAAGTGAATAAAGCAGCCTCAGCCTAGCCTATATAGATCGGCCGAACGCCTTGCCGTTGGCTAAAATGATCATGAATGCTTATCAGATATTTGGCCTAGGGGGTGTAGTAGTCAGCAGTATTATATGTAGAGATATTTAGGTGGCTAACTAATATTCTGTAGATTACTGACCTAGCGAGAGGCTAGCCTAAACATACATCTGGTGGATAATTAAAATAACAATTGGTAGGCTGGCCTGGCTAGGCTAGCTACTGAACTAGGCCTACACTACATCAGTAGGCTAGCCAGAATCATGCTCTTGCTTTACCTCACTCACACTCTTTAATTGGAATTCAATCAAGCTCTCTTGGAATCCTGACTTGATCCCAGGTTTTACTTTTTGGCATGCCCAGTTGAACTTCTAATCGTAGGCCTGATAAAAGGCTATGTTTTAATGATTGGATTACAGTATTATTGTTTTCAAGCCAAAACAATAGCAATACTTTTGAATTTAAAAAGTAGAATTTTAATATGCTTCCTATGCTAGGTCTACATGTAGCTATAGTAACCTGTCCTACAGTACTTCAGGCATTGCTAAGGACAAGGTCTATACTGATGAACTGGATTCTCAGTAGAACTACAAAACAATCAATATTTCTTGCTTTAAAAGAATTTGTAATTTTGTTTGTTTAAACATGTTCAGACTTTTTTTTCTTGTTTTTTTTATTATAATTTTCTCACCAAAACTTTAACAGAAGCAAACATTACTTAAAAAGAAATGAACATCAGCACCATTTGAAACTTAACAAAACAAAGCAAAACAGAATGCAATTTTAACTTGGTATTAATTGCGAAAAGATGAATAAAGTCATAAACCATGTTCGTAAATTAAAGAGTTGAGTTGGGGAAGTTTGTAATTAGGGGATGGTACTACATTAGCTTTACAACCATTCCCATGTAATTATTATTTTTACCACTGTATTTTTTTTTACTTTTTAAAAAAAGGAATCTATCTGCTCTGGTCAAATCGTTATATTTCAAAACAGAAGAAAATAAATTTTGAATTGATAATTACGAAGCTGACATTGTTGGCTACTATCAAACTCTTTCAATCACAAAGTTAATGGGGCTATTTGTTTCATTAGCATTTATGTAGGTACAGGTAGGTGTGTACAGATGGTATTCCTGTAGTAATATGTGTACTGTATGTCATGTGTGAACAATCTGTGTAAACACACAATAGTTAGTTGAGCATAAAAATAATACTGTGCAGTACAGTAGTTCCTCTGGTATAATGTAAGCCTCTCCCAGTCATCCCTTTGAACAGAAAATTAGGCCATTTGAGTGCAGTGGGCTTATCCCTGGGGAAGTTCCATTTTTCAGCACTGCCTACAGGCCTTATTTGAAGTCTTTTGATTTTTTTTCTGAAAGCATAAATTTGTGATGTCTACAATCTTTCCTAAACTACTAAAGATTTAAATTACATTTTGAAAACCTTAAAAATAATATATAATTTAAAATGTTATATCAGACAAAGTTTGAACCGATAACCACATCTTTTAAAGCAAGAACTATCAATCATATTTTTACTACTTTATTAACTACTGAGTAATTGAGTAGTGACAGCAATTGTGTTTGGGTACCATGTGATTTTGCCAGTGCTACCAAGTGGAAAATCTTTCATTTTCAAATTGACTGGGTCTTCATGAGAGACAGTGTACACTGTGTGACTAACATTTACACTGTATAC
The DNA here is from genome assembly GCF_011630105.1 of Anneissia japonica. Lineage (NCBI taxonomy): Eukaryota > Metazoa > Echinodermata > Crinoidea > Comatulida > Comatulidae > Anneissia > Anneissia japonica. The sequence goes on along the minus strand of NW_022720123.1, from coordinate 262,881 downwards.
TACTGTATAGTAACTATTGACCTGTTAATTTTAATGAACTTTATAAAGTGTTAACTATTTTGTATGGGCAGGTTCAATAGTAATTTTATGGTTATTAACTCAAGAACACAGTAGTATGATGTCTGTACCACATTACCAGCAAAATTCATGTTTTATCATTATTTATTGTTCCCTAAGTAATCACCATGAGACAATAACATTACCTATCTACCTTTGATGCATTATTCTGTTCAGTCCAAATACTGTAACCATGGAGGAAGTATAATGTAACAAAGAGAAAAAAATCTTAGGGAGAACAGTGCTAACCAAACTGATCAAAATCATAGTAGCAATGCTGGTGGGCCTAAAAACATGACATAAATACTTGATACTGTATATTTATTAGCTACTGTACTGTATGAAGTGAAGAATAAAGGAGTAATTGCTAAACCCCGCAAACCTCCAAAAACACACCGCAAACCCCATTCCAACCTTGTGATAGCGATGTACTGTAGTATAGGACACAACTTGGTACAGTATGTCAATCGAAAAAGAATAATTTTATGTTCATAACAACCTATTTTTCTGGTAAAATCTTAGATTTTTTTTTGTTAAAAATAAGCATGGATTATTACATTCAGTACTGTAGTTGCTCTTTGTCTCCCTGTCTTTCCTTTCATTCAGTCTTTTCTGACATAAACCTGAGAAAAGGGAATCTTTAAAATCAGGTTATGATAAGTTTTGCTACTGTACAGTACAGGTTGTGTATAGCAGGACGCTTGCTGTAATTTAACCAAATCATACGCAGAATATAAACTGTTTATGTACTGTAGGGACTGTATCTAATTTCCAAAATATATACTTGTATAATACTGTACATCTATGTAGTATAGTTTTAAAAACAAGGTACAGGTATGAAGATACTGTAGATAAAATTAATGATTGACTACAGTATATGATATTCCAAAAAGAATGTTAATGTTGAGGCAATTTAATGCACTGTATTGTGTACAGACCTGGAAATTAATTACACTTTGCCAATGTCAAAAAGAAATTTCAGCAAAGTGCACTTAAACATGTGTCCTTGCAAGAACATTTTGATTAAAATGTTCTTTTTAATTTAAATTATTCCTGTTTATCCAGTGGCTGACCTGGTTAGTGCAACAGATATGTTCTCCTCAAGTGCCCAATGTAACACAGGGAATGTAAATTGTGACATCAATAGGCTACATGTAACTCTAAAAGGCAACTGAATTAGAACTAAAGCAATACAACTAATGGCATGGAAGATACATCTTTAATAAAACTACTGTAGGACTTGGCATAAATGAAATCAAAGATTATTAGAATTACACTATACAGTAGTAGAAAGAAGTATTTAGATTTTGGTGATATACACTTTTTTTTTTCCAGAGAACCAGTAAAATTTTGCCTAGGCGCAATGTTCTTATTTTTTTTTACCGATTTTAGGCTCAAAATGTTCTTATGTCGTTTTAACTTTTAAACACTTTTTAGACTAGAAAATTATAATTATACAGTTGGTTTACTACGTATTACGTAGTCACACCTACGCAAATAAGGTATAGATAAGATTCATTTGACATTTTAACTCAATTTGTTCTTATTTTGTTCTTAATTTTTAAGTAATTTCGGCCTCAGTGTTCTTATAAAATGTGTTCTTATCAACAACAAAAAAGTGTAAATACTGTATGTTAAGTAGGCCTATTCAATAGCTTTAATACTGTTATTTTACATTTTCCGTTTTATGTTCAGTAGGCCATGTAGTACAGTACATTAAGTATGAACTTTATTAAGTTATTAAATTTAAACGTCAAAATTAACTATAGTATGCATTTTTAATTATCTTTTAAATTGATAATATAGTCTACTACGTGAATACTTACCTGGATAAACCGACTAATTGCCTATTCTTTTTCCCTCGAGAAACACCCCTCTTGCAACTTCCCTCATTCTTTTTCGATTGTTCGAAAGTTACACCGTGTTACGGAGTTCTCTTTAGAAGTTGAACCTTGGAATTTTATTATCTTGGATTTTTATCGTTTGCTGTGGATATTGTGTACTGTCGTAATGTCCTCGGAGTCGGGGCCCTCGGCCTAGTCCAAAAGTCGATAACCATAAGGTTTGCCCTGCTTGCAGGGTGTGTTCCGTGGATTCTCCTTGTGAGATTTGCTTACGTTGGCCGCCGTCTCAATTTGTGACTATTAAGGCTTGGCAGGCTGACCATTGCCGACCGGAGGCACCGGTTCCCGCAGTGGGTGCGTCCGCGTCGGACTCGACTCCGCCGTTTTCTGCGCTACCTCCTGCTGCGCTTTCCCATCCTGTGTCTACGGCATCCCAGCCGCCGGGGGTTGTTTTGGCTCCCGAGTTCATGCAAGCGATTTCGGTGGTGTAGTACATTAAGTATGAACTTTACTAAGTTATGAACTTTAAACTTCAAAATTAACTACAGTACTGTATGCATTTTTAATTATCTTTTATATTGATAATATAGTTAATCACTGTATATTGTACAGGTACTGTACTGTGGATCTGTCTTGTAAACTCTGTAGCATTATTTTAATGTAGGTTGTCATTATGTTGTGTATAGTACTTTACTTGACCGACAACCGATTTCAGGAGAGGTACATGTAATGTAACGCACAAAATTCAGACATGCGCAGTTAAATTAACATTACGTTCTACAGTACTGTACATCGGTGCAAGCGAAAGCTCCATATTGTTGTAAGCTAATAACAATTGAGGTTTGTCATGATGGCACAATGTTTATAATTGTTATTTAGGAAACCTTTGAATAGTTTAGATTTTGTAATGAATCTTGATAAGGATTGAAGATTATACAACATTGTCCATTTGAGAAGACTTTAATCATCTGATGCTGACCTGTTATTGTACAGTACTGTAGTTGCAGCTGGATTGTTTTGGGCAAGTACTGTATACATATACTATTTCAGAATCAATGCTAGAAACTAGGTCATTCTAAACATGTGCAAAATGACAGTAGTAAGCCACTACATAAGGGATCTACTGTAGGCCTAGAGTAGGATTGCTGTGGTTTTCCTGTATGCCTGTGGCTCATTTGGAGATATTTAGCTAATTATGTGTACTGTAGGGCTGAAAAATAGGTGAGATTTTGTTTGTACTTTGTTTAGTGAAGCCGATGATTTTGGCAAAACTATTTGCTAGATAGGTAAACAAAATTTTATTTTTATTCCACCCTCCTCCAATAAAAAAAGTATGCGAAATAAGGAATAAAAAAAAGTCCTATCTGGCATGGGTAGTATTCAGGACACTGCTTAAATTACATTGTAGCCTGATCCATAAGTAAATTCTACTCAGTTGTTTGAGAGGTTGCTTTACTGGAAATTTTGTGTTCATTTATTTACAATTAGCTGTATGGTACTGTTTTCCTAATATCTTGCCACTTGCAGTAACTGTCATTGATTTATACAGAGGTGTTCTGTGGTGGAGGGGAGTGGGACCTGGCTAAGCTATCTGAAGGAATCTGACCATTTTGACGTATAGATACAGTAGACCAAAAGAGTACTGTAGGTGTTCTACAGAAAGTAGTTGTGGTCTTTCCAACGAGGCGGTAAGAAGTTCATCCATGTGGTGCATTGATTATAGAACTACTGTATATTAATGGTGGTATTTTAATAATTCATGCCGTAGGTTGTATTTTTGATTATAATTTCAGCTGTAATTAATTATTTGACCTAATGTAAGGCTTGTAAAGTACTGTTCTGTAGATTAGAATTCAGATATTATTGTGTGATACAGTGACCGTACTACTGTATTCCATTGCAGACCTTGTCCTTTAAGGCAAGCGATCGCACTCGCGCACCTAATTTGCTATCGAGGGGTGTGAAAAATAACTCGCCTTACATTTCAAAATAACTGGTCTCCGTGACAGCCCTTGAAATGCCGATGCAATTTTTGCTGACCTAGGCCTAGGCTGAAAAACGTCTTCATACCGATATCATGGGTCATTATGCTTTTCTGTGTACAATGTACGAACTTCTACAAACTGACAAACAGTTAATAAGCAACGATTTCCAGACAAAATATCGCAATAGTCACATTTCTGTCTAGGAATTAGGTCTAGCACAACACCCTATAAATGAACCATTCGTACTGCTTTATCAGTTCCAATAGCGTACTACCAGAGATTTTTTATCGACTTAAAACAACACACCAATAAACGTTAAAAGTTAAATGATTAGATCAAGTGAAAATAATGCTTGTTCAATAAAGTGTATCGCTCCTTAAAAATCGATTGAAATCAACCTGAATGAAGACGGAACTCAAAGCAAGTTTCTACTATGGCTGACTCTTTTTTAATAGACGTTTATTCGGATTTGGATGTCGTTAGATTCATCAGGTTTTATTCTTGTGAGGATTCCATGGGGTCATCCATATTCATACTGTACAGTTGATTTACATTTTGTCAAGATGGTCAATACATTAATTCAATTCTGTAGGCCTATAGTCGTGGGAATGGAACAAAGATTTTCTTAGAAAATTGTAAACTAATTATTAATAAATGATTGATATGTCATTTTTTATGTAGAGCATCATGTCAGCATGGCCTCCATGTGCTTCGTAGATCATTGACTAAATAATGTCAGCATGATTCTTTTCACATCCAGTTACATGCAATACCACTTGTACTGTGCAAGATGAAATCATGTGATGCTCAAAACTAATGTCATTATGACAGGAAATTGTTGGGTTTCTCTTTTATGAACCCTACTGTTCCACCCCATTACTATGGTGCAGTGCTAAAAGCAAAATGGGTTCATCTACAGTACAATATGACATGATACTGTAGGCCAAATAAAAAAGGAAAATTGGCTTCTCTTCCAAAATTTTTTAAACGGCTGTCGGCTGTTATTACATCAAAGTTGCGCTACTGACACTATCCAGTAGGCTACAATTATTAGCTACTAGATGTGTATAAGAGACAGCAACTTCCCTCATTCTTTTTCGATTGTTCGAAAGTTACACCGTGTTACGGAGTTCTCTTTAGAAGTTGAACCTTGGAATTTTATAAATGTAATGGTCAAGCTCATGTCCATGGATAACCAGCGTCCTATTACTGTAGCCCTAAGGTAATCCCTGCACATCACATGATGCTATAAAGTAAGTCTCCTAAATGAGGTTTACTGTATGGAGTGGTGTTTTTTTGTTGTTTAATAAACCCTGTGATTTATTTATTTATTCTGCCTTTAACAAGATAACACTTTCAGTGACGCAGCACTGATGTCACTAGTGAATCACATGAACAAGAAAAGAAATGAAAAGAAAAAGAAATGCCAAAGTAAAACAAAATAAAACATAAATATAAATATACAGAAACTTAAATAAAATACTAAAGAACCAAGTTAAATGAATTTAATTTAAATTTAAAAGAAGGCAGGAGAACAGAGGGTGGTCAGAGATACCTAATTAATTTTCCGTTTTTCTTCAAAGTTTTAAAAGGTTTAAGTTGAAGGTAATTTAATTCTATTTTAATTTGGTTTGGTACTCAGTACTGTATCTGCTTTTTCTACCTATCTCACATATTCCCATAGTTTAGTAAGCCTATCATCAGCACTACATTATCGTAAATAAACATTTTTAAAGTGCTTATGTTTTCATTGTGTTATTTATTCATTTGAACACTGCATAAGTGTTTCATTACACACCGGGTAATACAGTATGTACTCTTGATTAAGTGCTGCAGCACTTATGCAGAATAGAATAATCTCGAATAAGCACCGCAGCGGTTATTCGAGAGCGGCGCTTACCGAAAAAATCATGTTTGGTGCGGCGCCTATTTTAGATATCCGTATGATGTTTTATATATTTTTATCAATTGTATTTTAACTTTAATCTTGCCTTGTGTATTGTATTGCCAGAGGCAAACAAATTTCCAGTTGTTTTATTGGAAAATAAATGTTATCTTATCTTACGCAAGAGCGGCACTTACAGTACTTGAGAACAGCACTTATTTGAGAATTTACAGGAGCTGAGTACAGTAACCGTTATGTTTATTAACCAAAATAATACTTACATACTGGACTTCATCCAACTCTGAGGTGGATTATGCATTTGTTGCTAATAATGAAAGCCAGCAATTACTATTCAAAACTAATGATTTTGTTTTTCTTTTCTTTTTTTTTTTTCTTTTTTTTAAGAACAAACAAAGCTGACAAACTTGTCCGGACATGTCCATTAAACTGAATTTTTTAATTTAAAAAAAAATACCAATTATGGTTTATATTTTTTTATTCAGGCTTGTAATAAACAGAAAACTTCTGTAAACTCTTTTCGTAATAAAAATGTGCTATATAGCTACTGTATAAACAGACTCAAATTTTAACAGTGCATGCAATACTGTAAATGGCTTGTCTCTTTATACATGTTGCTGTCCCGTCCTTAGCATAAGAATGTACTGTATACAGTACCATGACGAGCAGGAACAGCCTCTAGCAAGCCACCTGGACAGTACTATGAACACCTCCCCAGAGACATGTTGAAGCTTACCAGGTCTCATGAAATCTTGCATTGCGGGGCCATCCATTAATGATGCCTGTCTCGAGTAATGTTATCACTATTTGTTTGGTTTTTTGATACAGCTGTTTCAACAATTTTTCTCCAATCATTGAAGTTGAATTGGTGTCAGGCATCAGTGATTCACTTTCCATGCATTTGGTTAACATTTTAATACAACTGTGCCAATTTGCATGAATTTGCCTACTGCAGACCTACCCACAATTTAATCAAATGTTTTGGATCCAACTTGCGTTGATGTACTATAACTTTCCATAAAAAAATCATTGGGCATTATATTCCAGACCATTGCCATTTTAGTTAGCTTATATAGTTACTGTATTAATGTCATCGTGGTCATACTTTTAACACATTATTATAAATAATGAATATAGTTGTTTTCCATACACTAGTGAAACGTTAGGATTTGTGCAAGAAAATATTTTTTGTGTGGTATAGTGATGCGTCATAAGCGTCAAATGGTAGGCTAGGCATACAGTAGAACATTATGAACAATTGTATAAAACATTGCATGACTTAAAAATATATTGGTAGCTTTACTTACAGTAAATGAATGGATAGTGGTCAATCAGACTTTGCACTACCAGTAGTAAAAGTAACTACTGTACTGTATTAAATTTACAATCACTCTATTGGTCTTCACACTCCATCAACTATTTGATTGGTGTCAGGCTGAGTACAGTACACCTGTATCAGATAGTATTTGATATGTTATCTCATGTCATTGTAGTTCAGTCATATAAAATGTTCATCATAATTATTGGAATAGCATACTCTACATTAAATGTTGACATACAAATTAGGTTCATAGCAAATTGTGGAATTAGTGGGATTTTTGGGACTTGATAGCATGTACTGTATTATACCACCCAATGTCTCAAATCGTCCAAAAATCTCAAACTCAGGGTCGTCTACTGAAATATGGGAATCGCCTTATTATACGGTAGTATGCGGTACTGTAGTCTATATGGTAGGATTACCGTGAGTTTAGTCAGATAAAGATGTCTTTTAAATAGTGCAATAATAGGAATCTCTCTTGCCACATTCAGTCACATTCATTAAAATGTTAATTAACTTTTTGATATTTGTTTGTTGGATGTAAAAGATTTATAGAAGTTTATCAGTAGTTGTATTTAAATTGATATCTGTGAATAAATAGATTCCTACCAATACATATAGTACGGTGTATCCTAAAATATATGCAGTTCATCGCAATTTCTAATGGAATTGATTTTCAGTTGAACTCGCGTTGCATTCAGTGTGAAATAGTAAAGGTCATATTACTGTAGGCAGGGTCAAGGGTCGATTCAATTCAATTGTACTTGCACATCAATATCTAATTCATCAACTTCAATATGAATTCAAAATATATCATCATGTTTAATTTTGTACAGAAATTCTGAGTCCCATCGAATTACGGTAATGGTTAGGAATACAGTATGTATACAGTAAACTACTGTAGTGTAGTATAGAAAAAGCAAGTGTACTGTAGGTGGTAGGAAAATTATTTTTTGTGATTACATTTATAAATCCAAATACTAAAACAGGCTTAAATATTGTGGGTGTAAGCAATCTATTGCCAGCCAAGATCTTGTTGTTAAGGATTAAGGATCCCAGGAAATGAAGCAAAGGTTACTTGATATTAATGTATTGTTGAATTTGAAGAGCTGTTTAAGCAACTGCTTGACTTTTAGCATTGCAGTGTTCACTTGACCCAATGGCCTTGTCTTTGATTACATATTCTTTGTCCAATAAATGTTAGCAACTGTGAGCAAATTATTGAACTAAACACAATCATGTAAATAGGCATGCGAGTTCTGCTGTATTTGATGATGTTCTTAAGGGGTGTGTATACGTAGGTACAGTAGATTTATACTGTCATCTGATTTGGGTTTAATTCCGTCTGGGTGTCCATTAAAGATAAAGGTCAATATAGTATTTGTTACTTCTATGATATACCACCAGTTTGGACATTGGAAGTTACCAGATATTGGACAATAAAATTAACTGCTAGTTTAATGTTCCCACCCTTATCTAATTTTGAAGCCTCATCAAAAATTCTGGACGACATAAAACTAATTACATTGAGGTCTAATTTCATTTGGCCTAATTTAAAATCTATTGTAACATTTTATTTTCATGGTTGTTATCAAATTTTATGTAAATTGTAATATAAATCATTAACATTTTAATGTTTTTGTAACCAAATCATATATTTTTTTAGTTGATAGGTTTCATTGTTGTTGATTTTCTGCATTACAGAGGATATTGAAATTTCCACTAGTATTTGTAGAAGTCCTTCTTTGCACTTGTAGTTTTAATTGTGGTCATGTACCAGACCTTGTTTTGGCACAACACAAGCTGTTACCTAAACCATTATGTGGAAAGGTGTCAGTGAGCTATGCATGTTACAGTGTGAATAGTCAAAGACAGCTCACAATCACATCCAACCTTGAAGGCCGAGTCACTGCCAACAGCATGTGCTTATCATGTGCTTTTCTAGGCAGGCTAAAAGCCTATACAGTAGATGTGATAAGTGTATGGTCACAGAACTTTGCATCGCGACTGTGTAGAGTTGCTAGAGAGCCCTATTACATACAGTATGTTTGAACCATTTTTCCTCTGCAGTAAATTCTGGAGGTGGAGTAATACAAATACCACGCTAATGCCAAAGTGACTCATTAGGTCATTGACGTTCTGTGTGTAATACCGCGGATATTACTGTATATTACTTCTAAAGTTTGTGTTTATACAGGAATTATAAATTAAGTGAACAATAGATGAATAGCTTAGGTTCATATATAATATAACATTGTATATTATTTGAATAAACAATGACAAAACCAACCTTTTGATACCCAACTCCCTGTGATATCTGATTGATACCAACCTCAGAGGGGTATGTACTACAGTATACTGATATTTTTGTACAGTCCCTCTCTGGTAACATGTAATTATGTGGACATGACCTTGGTTCCCAAAGAGTGGGCTTCCATATCTTAACCAAACTTGATATTTTTGTTGTTGTGGTTGATGGAAGGTGAGACCATAGCTGTTTATTGTTTTCTTGTCACGTCATTCACAAGCTTTTATTTTGATTTTGAACTGGTAACAATGTTATTGAATTCATAGCTCAGGGTCAAAAGTTGCATACTTGTTGAAGGTATAAAAGGCTGTTCTTATTTTTTTTATTTTTTTTTATTTCAAACATTTTATTAAAAAAATTATAAAGTAAGAAGGAAAAGTGTTGGTGTATTTTCATCCTACTGTATTGTATCTTCACAATCAGATTACATGATCTTAAGTTTTTTATGTAGGTATTGGTTGTAGCATATTAAAAACCAAGTAAAACAAAACGTATTTACTTGGTTTTATTTAAGAATACAACAACCAATACAGATTGGATGCATTCATTATTCAATGCATTCATTATTCCTCAAGATTTGTACTTTGTACAGTACAGTATGTCCAATGGAATTAACCAAGAGTACTATACAGTAGCTTTGTTTTCTGGCCTTGTTTTATTGAATTTATGAATAGTGGAGGATGGTACTGTATCATAGCAAAAAGGTCATCAACTTTCAATTGTGAAGGTTGGTTCCAGTACAGTGCTGTACTAGTATTATAATACAGTATAGTAAAGTAATACAGTCGATGTTGGTCAGTTGGATAATTTATGTTTCAAAATCAGAAATGTTTTTGAAATAGAAATTTAATCTTACAGTATTTCACATATTTGTTTATTCGTGTAGTATTATTATTCCAAATTGAAAATTCACACAGAACTAGAGGATAATGTAATATGACATTTTGCTGAGATTATCATGCATCTGTCCTAGACACACAAAGTACATTTTGAAATGTCAATAAAATACATAAGAAATACTATTTTTCTGTTGATTACAAATAGGAGTTCTTTATCAAATTAGGAAGCTAATTTAATGTAAGAAATCAAAATGTATTAAAATTTATAATGTGTTGATGTTAATTTTTAGGTGACTTTGATAAGTGTTGTTGAAATACTAGATGATATATACTGTAAATATACAATATTTTCATTAGCTTTAATAATAATAATAATAAATTGGAGAATTTGTAGCGCCTGTTAAAAAAATAATTTTTTTGTCACTGGCGCTTAAAGATAAGAGTTTTTAAATCCTTTAAATTAAAGGAGCATTTGAAAACCAATATACATATGAGTTTAGCTTTATTTATTGTTGCACAGTACAAAAAATACAATTAATTACTGAAGATACCACATATTTTATAAATATATTTCCAGGAAGTTCATTATCAAAATTTTAAAAAGAATATTTTTTCCATCTATTGTACATATCATAGTATACAGTTATCACTAAATTCTATGACTAGATTTTTATTTTTATTATACAGTATATTCAATTGTTTTCTCTTTTTATGTTCTTTACAGATAAGGATGGTAGTAAGGTAACCCACGTAGTGGCCACAGCAGGCCCTCATCCAGACCGTGTAGTAGATATTGCATACACAGACACAAAGGTCATAGGTAATGGGTCATTTGGTGTCGTCTACCAAGCCAAATTAGTAGATGGAGGGGATCTGGTAGCTATAAAGAAAGTACTTCAAGATAAGCGTTTTAAGGTAAGTGGTCCAATAAAAGTAATTATATCTATACCTCATTCTCAGTAAATTAAAAAATCAAGTATATTTTCTGAGAAGACCTGTTCCAGCACCAGAATACTCTGTACCAGCACTAATTTAATGGCTGTATGTTGCAGCATCCCCTGCCTTAATATGCTCAACCAATAGCTATTATTGTTTGTGAACCCATCAACAAAGGGCGGATGAACTCCTCGGAGCCAACGGCCAACCATGCCTTAGTTTAAGGAGTAGGTTTTTTAGTTTCATAAAATAACTTCAACTTTCTTTTTTCTCAAAAGTCCAAATCAAAGAGCTCAATCACCTAGCGCATAGAGGCTTTTTCGCATGATGCGCTCTACAAGTCCAACTATTATTATTATTATTATTATCTATAGATGATAATAATTATGGAAAATGACAATTTTAAATTCATATTTCAAATTAATTTAAAGTTGTTATTTTTACTATCAATTATCGTACTGAGACTTGTATAAGTCTTATCAAAATATACAATTGTATTTTGTGCACTGACATTTTTTTTTTCTATCTCCACAGAATCGAGAATTGCAAATAATGAGGCGATTAGAACATTGTAATATTGTTAAACTACGGTACTTCTTCTATTCCACTGGTGAAAAGGTAGGTTCTATATGACTTAAGAATAAGGCAGTAAGTGAAGTTCTTGCCACTGGTAGCATGCATTTCCAAAGATAAGCAGATGATATCCGTTAAGATTAATTGTATTTAAAATAAACAAAAACAAAAACAAAATTAAAAGTAATTCGAAAAATAATAGAAGAGAACAATGTGTTGTCAATGATTTATTTCACTTTCATATTCATTATCAAATTGGCATTAAAGGAAATAAGAGGGGTTTGCAGATGTTTTTCTTTATAGCATATGTTCTTTAAAAGGCCAGCCATTAAATAATAATTAGACACGTAATAAGTTCGTAAGAGCAATGCAAAAAATGTAGAAATGTTATTGATCTGCCTAGATTTAGTGAGGAATTCATTCCTTAATCTCCATTCTGTGTATACACATCTTGTAATTAACAGAAACACAACACCTTTAAATTTAACTGATGGCAGCTCGGTAGATTAATTTTCCATCTCACTGGAGCGAAGACGCACGACAATAACTCCCCTGTTGGCAAATCTCGCTATAACTCAATACTGGTCAATTGCTCAACCTGTTGTATGACTTTGTCACCATGGTAGCTAATAATCTTGCATCAGGTCTGTGCAGGTAGTAGCACACCTGAGTGTTAGTGCAGACTTCATCTCAAGGATCACATTATTAATATCATTATCTAATGAATTATGAAACATACCTTGAGAAAACATTTGATGTATGGTTGATTTCTTTCTATTTTAAGATGTATGTACACTAACTACTAGGCTCAGGCTGAGTTTGGATAGCACTTGCGATTTCATGAGTGCAGGCCTGGGATTGCTACCTACAGTACACCATCACTCACTATCTCTTAAATTACCCTATTACTGGCTATTAATACTTCGTAAAGGCTCTTCATAGATATAATGTCTACACTATGCAAAAAAAAAACCTGATATTATCTGTAATAAATGTTTTCGCAAATTTCAAGTTGTACCGTATTTGACAGTACAGTATACTATTCTGGAAATAATGCCATTGTTTGTATTAGATAGATAGATATTTATTGGATAGAACTTTATCTATGCAATACCTAACGGTGCATCCAAAACAAACAACTTTTTACAAAATTTTAAAATAAAAATAAATAAAATTACATAATAATACCATTACAACAAGGTCAGCATGAAATAGGCCTATAGTGTGCAACTTAGATTGCACAAATGTAACAGAATACAAAACTACACATAACAAAACCCAAAATTAACAACATTGTTGTTAATTAATGTTGATATATTTCTGCTAGGCTGATACCCCATTTGATCAGCACCTTGCCTCCATCCATATAGATTACCCTTTGATTGTCTAAACCGTAAAGTGTATGAAGTTTTCGATCTTAAAAATGCTAAGCAGTGTTACGATTACTACTGCATGAGACCCTGGAGTAATAATGTAATGTATCCTCTGTCAGAGATTAACCTTTGTGTGATGTATATCTTAGCACCTTGCTTTTCATACTAATGCCAGATGCCATTTATTTTTTGCAGAAGGATGAAGTTTATCTCAACTTAGTATTGGAGTATATACCAGAGACAGTGTACCGTGTTGCTAGACATTATAGCAAGAGTAAACAAACCATACCATTTTTATATGTAAAGGTACGATTGGGTTTGATGTGTTTTGTTTGACATGTAATATTTTTGTATGTTTATTCTTTTCCACTCCATTGAAAAATGTAAACTATAATGAAATACTATTCAAATAAGTGATCTAATATTTAATATTAATAAGCACCTTGCCCGAATAAGAGTACTTACAGTAATGAAATGTTTTACTAAGGACAATTGTCAAAAGTGATTTAAAAAATGAAGAAATGTTGCAGCATTTAATTGAAAGTACATATTGGAGAAGCTATTAAGCAACTGATTTCTCACAAAACACTAGTGTTACAAAAAGTCGGATTGACCTTCTGTATTTTTGTATTAAGCATCAATTTTGTGAAATTTCACTGTTCAGCATACAACATCGGTTTTGTTTATAATAATAATATTTGTATTACTTATTGTGAATATTTAATTTTTGCCTGAATGAACTATAAAACAATATAATTCATTAGTTGTTTGTTAATTCAAACATTTACAAATCATTAATTTATCATTAAAACAATAAATAAAAACTCAACAATTTACATTCCTTAAGATTATTCTGTAGCATAGTGAAGCAGAGTACTGTATGTTTACTCTGTGTGCAGATATGTTAGATTACAACTATGCTTTGAAATCACTAATCCATTGATTATCCTGTGATATTGCACTAAGCACCATATCTCGTTATTTCTCTCACTTTAACCAGGAATGCACAAAGCATACACAAAGAAAGCTTTAAAAAATGAACAAGAGAAGTCTGAATTGAAAATCTTACGCATGGACAACAAGCATTAACATCATTTCAATTTACTAAAAATTTGTAGCACTGGCTGATTTACTTTATTTCTAACAGATGTACATCAATGTAACTGAAAAAAATGGTAAATAAAAATAAATATGAAAGGCTACATATGTCTTCTACTGTGTAAAGATATAATTATGGAAAGAACATAAGAAAACTTGTACTTGATATTTCATTATATTACATGTTTATTTTTTTTTCTTTCAGTTGTATATGTACCAGTTATTCAGAAGTTTAGCTTATATCCACTCATTGGGTATCTGTCATAGGGACATTAAACCTCAGAACTTGCTACTAGATCCAGATTCAGGAATTCTTAAACTCTGTGATTTTGGAAGGTATGCCACACTGTATGCACAATGGATATTGATTAAACAATAAATCAGTTTCACAATGCATAATGTAAATATTTATTTTGTAGGCCTAATGTCTCGGTCCATCTCATGTTCGTTTTTGTACAAAATTTGCAATATAATCAATGCATCTGTATGTAATATGTCAACTTGTTAATCTTTAAAAGACATCATAAATTTTTTTTTATTTTGCATACGCCACTTTTTTGAGGTCATCAATTTCATGAACGATGAGCGGCAAATAGAGGATTGTTTTAAATGACATTCTGTTTAGGCTGCCATTGAAAATTAGAGTTGAATCGTTGAGCGTTCTTAGGCCGGGCACTCATTGCGTTGTACGACCCTCGCACGACAAATCTAACTCCCCTCCCTGTGAGCGATAGACGATGCGACGCCATCGCTGGTGGCAGTCGGAACGGATCGTCATTAAAAAGAATCGGTTGCGCACGTTGTTCTTCATAAAATAGAAGTCAGTCGCAGTGCATGCCTGGCTTTAGAGAGCAGATATGGATTGATTGCGACGATCGTACAAGGCATTGTGAGTCCCACTTAAGGTTGAAAGTGTCAACGGTTTACTGTTGTTTTCTTGTTTTTCAGTGCAAAGCAACTACAGCCTGGGGAGCCTAATGTGTCTTACATATGCTCACGCTACTACCGTGCCCCAGAACTCATATTCGGTGCTACAGATTACACTTGCAATATAGGTATAAACAATTATTAATATACAAGTCTTTTAGCTGATATTTTTATGTTAAAGTGTGAAGCTCTCTCCACACTATTAAATTTCCTTTGACAAAAAAACTATTGTGTGCCCATATATAGTCATTATGAGCCTATGTGTGTATATATATATATATATATATATATATATATATATATATATACATTATATATATACATTATATATATATACATTATATATATATATACAGTATATATATATTATATATAGATATAGATATATGGTCATGATGTGATGTCATTATGACCATATTTGGGCATGTCACATGCTTTTGTTAATAACATTTGATAGTCTGGATAGGGCTTTAGTTTATGCCTTTTTTTTCAGATTTCTGGAATCTGAAAAACATCCTTAGTTTTTATATTAATTATATTCTTACGTTGTTTTGTTTCAAGGGTTGCTTTTTGGCAGTATAGATAATTTGAACTTTACAATGTATAAAAATCATTAAACTGGTTGATAATATAAGCATACATATTGGTGCTGTATGTATGTTAAATTAATTTTTTTTTTGTTGATAAAAAATTAGTTTGTATATTTAACCCTTTCCAGTCGTATAGCGTCACGACGATCCCCTCTTTGACCATACTTTATAGCGAGGGGCGTCATAAGTCTGCCCTGTATAGATTTTATGATAATTTTTTATAGCTAGGCTACCCTCTATAGGATTGTTTGAGAGTGATGTAGGCGTATTTATGTAGAGGGCCTCCTGTATTCAGACCGAATAAAATGCCTGCGCCCAGTAAATACCTGACATTTAGTGTAGGTGATGTAATTTGTCAGCTTTGGTACAGCCTCAGGCCATGGTAATGGGGCAGACTTGAAAGGGTTAATATTGTGTCATTTGTATTGATGTTTATATTTCATGAACTTTTTATATTTTGCAATAGATGTGTGGTCAGCCGGATGTGTTTTAGCGGAATTGTTGCTAGGCCAACCAATATTCCCAGGGGAAAGTGGTGTGGATCAGCTGGTGGAGATAATCAAAGTGTTAGGTACTCCATCTAGGGAACAGATAAAAGAAATGAACCCTAACTATACAGAATTCAAGTTCCCACAAATTAAACCTCATCCATGGAATAAGGTAAGAATGGCTCGAAGGTCATTTCCCCTTGATCATTGTAGGTCAAATTAAAGAGATTTTATTACAGATACTAAAGTAGCTAAGCCTCAACTACCTCCATTCTTGTAAAATGACACTTTCCCAAGTAAATAAATGTATATTGAATCTTGAATTTGTTTTAATACTGCAACATGACTTTTCTGCAGGTATTTCGAGCTAGGACACCTCCAGATGCGATAAGCCTGTGTGCCAAGCTTTTAGAGTACACACCATCATCCCGAGTCACGCCATTAGATGCATGCGCACATCAGTTCTTTAACGAACTGCGTGAACCCACCACAAGGTTGCCAAACAATAGAGACTTACCCATGCTGTTTAATTTCACTGCCCAAGGTAAGGTTTGAACATTGATGCTTTTCTGTGGCATTGATGAAAAGTAGCATAAAAATCATTTGTCGCTCGGTAGGACTTCTGGCTTCAAACCAAATGTGGGTTAGTTGTCATGTCATAAATTCCAATCCTGTGACAAACAGTTCTGGATGTTTACATTTTAAGAGACGTGGAAAGATGGATGCTAAATTTTGAGAATACCTTTTATTTATAATTACTACAAATGTGACGTTGATATCATATTTTAAAAAATAGGCTCCTGATAGAAGCATGAGTATAATGCAGAAACAATTGACATGTCGACAAGGACGCGAAACCCCGCCCAAAAAGTCATGAAAACCTTAGACAATGGCGGCTAGACTTACTGAGTTGGCGAACATTTTCTTTGCTATCAACCTTCTTTAAGAAAGAGAATTCAGGATAGGCGGTATGCAAATGAATCATATATTCATAGTGTTAATCTATTTCATGGAACATGGTGGGGAAATTGTTGTAAAAGCCTTTGTATTTCGCTCCAAAAGGAAGAGGGAAAAGCCGCATTCAGTCAACCTTGTTTTCGGCAAAGGCCAAGTTACTGATGCGCACTGCTTGTGTAAATCTGGGTAGCTATAACCGAGCATAGACACCTAGGCCTAGGCTCACGTATGTTTCGCGTTTAAACCAGCTGTCTAAGGAAATTAAAATGTCCGAGAAAACGTTTTTGATCACGTGACTAAATGACGCTCGCTGATTAGTCGGTTTATCTGTCAATCAAATCTCTTGGAGATGTTAATTGTCAAAATGTAGGACCAATTACTAAATCCTTGATTAAAACTACATTCACACTGTACTTTGCATGCCTGTCAAATCAACTGAAATACAATATGATACGATACGATAGAACTTTATTGTCACAACGGTATAAATACAACTATGAGATATGGATCCATAAATACACTCATTTTAGTTAATATAGAAAAATAATTGAAATACATAAAAGTTGCACAACAGAAATTGCTTAGAATTACAATGCTTTGCAAGAATTACTGAGTGTGATGGAAAGGCAAGATAAACTGTACAATATGGTTTATTTGTTAAACCGCATATTAAAAAGTCTGACTGCTGATGGAATGAATGAATTGTTAAACCAGTTAGTCTTAACTAACCGGTGTAATGGCATCATGGATTGGGTGGGTAGTATCAGACATTATGCATTGTAATTTCTTAGATAACATATCATTACATAAAATTGCTTAACATCAGTACCTATTATCTTACTAGCTTGTTTGATAATCTTATTAAGTCTCTTCTTAATGTTTATGTTCAGTTCATTAAACAAAATGATATTACAAATAGTTAGAGCTGATTGTACAACAGATACATAAAACATAGTTAATACATTGGGTTTAACATTAAATTTCTTCATTCTACATAGGAAATACATTCTTTTGTTACATTTTGAGTTTAGCTTATCAGTGTTACAGTTCCAGTTCAATGTAGTTGCCAAGAAAATGAATTGAACCTTAACACATTCCATCGTACAGAAAAATTCCAATACCACAGCATAGAGTGTATCTGTACAAGTGCAGTATACTCAAAAAGTATAACGAATGTTTTTATATCTCAAAATATATTTATTATAATACTAACAATGAACAATTTGAATTATGTGATATTAAATGTTTATGTTCCACTATTAAATTGTCTTTCCTTATTGTTTCAGAATTAAAGATTAAACCGCAACTGAACTCGATCCTTATACCCTCACACTACAAGTCTGGGAAGGGAGATATAGGTTCATCCGATAGGCCATCGGTCGGTGCAGGAGAGTCAACTAGTTCGGCTCAGGGAGCATCTGGCAGCACTTAACCCACGTATACTGCTGACGACCATGGACGCTGCCTCAGGGAATGTAAAGAAGGAACTGGATAACACAGCAGCTTTTACTTGGGTCTGCTCAAATAAAAATAGATACGATGGCATACGATATGTTTGTTGTACAAATACTGTAGTATTCAGTCGAAAAATTAATACTTATTTCTACCCAATTGTTAATTAATGAATGAATTAAATGACTACCCTGATGCCACTTGGATGAACCATTTGGACTGAGAATTGCAAAAACAGATAAATTGTGAACTTTGTTTATTTGAATATATAACAACAATTTTTGATCTTGCAAACTTGTATATATGTTTTTAGTTTCATATACTGTGTTCATTTATCTGGTTATTTCTTTAAACCCCTTTTTGTTCTCCAACCCTAGATTTATGTACAGATTGAGATGTGCTTATTGTTATTTTATTTCTTGTAATTGTTTCTAATAGTGTACAAAATTCAAAAATCTGGGGTGTAGCACAAAAAGGCAAATTAACTTGAACTGGGGCCCTTGAAGTAAGCAGTCATGAGACCTGTATCATAGCAACAGTACTGTTGCATATTCATTTATTTAAAATGAAAGTGGTGACCTTTGCACTTTCAGGTCCTGAGCCTGAACTATAAAATACAAGGTGGCATTACATAGTTATAAGGGTTGTTAGGATTATTTTTATTGATCTTTCTAATATCTAATCAATTTAACCAAAAGCATATCTGTTATCAATGACATCACTAATACGTTTCCATTTTGAGCATGAATATACCATATTTATAAATATGTAAATCAGTTCATTATAATTATATGTACTATTGTCAGTGAATTTACATACTCGGCAAGATCGCTTATGCATGTTTGGTTTTAGTATTATGTTTGGTTGCCAATGTTCAGTCGTGAATGCCATTGAATTTCAGCAACTCCCTCATTGAATTTCACCGTTGAAGATATATACAGTTTTATCATAATTTATTGCTTTATAAATGAAGATAAATAAATTAAATATTCTTAATCCTTTGATTAACTTAAGGAATTTTAAGAATTCATTGTCAATTATTAATTATTCAAGAGGGAAAAGGCATTACCCCTGAACTTGTTGTTTGATACAGTATATAATGAATTATATTAGTCATGTGATACATGTAAACCAATCAGAGATGTTGAAGTCAGTGGCTTATGCTAAAAGATTCTTAATTACTAATGGTATTATAATTATTGTTGTTTATTGTTATTGTTATAATTATTATCATTATTATTGTCTATTATTATATTTTTATTATTAAGGGAATGCAAGATATGCCTGTGAGATGGTGAATGATGATTTGGTCTTCTAAACAGTTTTTATCTTCGTCTGTGTATTGTATTGTTCAGGGATTTGAATTCTTTTATTTTAATTATTGTTGATTTGTTAATCTATACAAATTATCCAGTCATCATTATTATTATTATTAATTTATCGTTATTATAATTATTATTATTATTATTATTATTATTATTATTATTATTGTTGTTGTTGTTATTGTTACAGCTACAGTTGCTATTATTGTTGGTAGCCTTGTACCAGATTCATGCATAGATGTACAAAAATCTTGCAGATTGTAACATAATGTTTACAGAGATACCAATGTGTTTGGTATAAATATTTTTAATTGAATCGAATGCGATTATGCATCAGCATAAAACTCATGTCATCTTGAGAACTTTAGAACTTTAGAAGCATCTACAAGGCCTGTAAAGTTCCCAAGATGTCTCAAGATATTGTCTGCACATGCTCAAGTATTTAAATTATCAAAGAGTTTTGGCCATTGGAGACATAATTTTTTTTTTTTTTTTTTTTTTTTAGATTCTATTCCAAAGTAGTGAATCGACATTGAGCCCACTGTTGAGGCGTATCATATGGTATCTGTAATTTGTATTGTAACCCGGGACATGCAGATAGCTCTTCCATAGAGCCTGCAGTAGGCTAGGCTAGCCTACTGCAGGCTGCTACAGAGTCTAGCATGGTCTGAGAATCTGATATGAGGCTTGTTTTTCACTAGGTAATATTTACTATGCCTGAGTACATAGTAATAGTTAATATAGAGTAGTACTAGACAAATACAATTAGGGGATATTGATAATCTAGACAGAGCCTTTGATTAAAAGGTTGTGGGATTACGATGATTCTTGTTAAAAATATCTTGGGAGTTATTCCTGCTGCGATCTTGGGAGTTATTCCCGCTACGATCTTGGGAGTTATTCCCGCTACATTTGTTACCTCTGATTTATGTGTGAATCTGGTACTTCTGCTATCATCCTTTATTTCTGTAAATTTTAATCTGTATTTTGTTGGTTATCACAAGGGTTTTTTGTGGTGCCATTTTTCATAGGATTAAGAAATCTAATAAGGAGGATTAGCTAATATAGAATAAATCTTAGAATATATGTTGGGTCCTGTAATTCTAAGGACCATGTTTTATGAGTTGGAATAATTTCTAATTAGATTGTTCTTTTAGCTAATGTATAAGTTTTATTTTTCTTCAGATTAGGGATTATCCTGTTGATTTAAAAATACAGTAATTGCTTTTATTCTCTAACCTGGGATTGTCTGTAGATATTGAAATGTCAAAATGTTAAGAAATAATATGACTCCATATAAAGTGATTTTTATCCTTAGTTTCAGATATTAATCTGCTAAATTTATATCTGAATATTAAGGATTGTCATCTGATTTAAAGAGATTTATTTCTTGATTTATCGTTAATGACTTTAAAAACCACATCATGAGTAAATTATTTTTGGAATGATTTTATGGCAAAGACCAAGCAAATGCATCTAAGGTTGATCTTGGTGCAGGGCAAATATCGGTGTGTAAAAAGATAGCAAATCCTATGCTTTTCTCTAACAGTACAAATCTTCATCTTGATTTGAATTCAAACATTTTGAGACATTTTAATTGCTTCTACCAAGAATTTGTTTCAAGAGGAAAGACTTAAATGCTGCCTTTAGGGTATAAAAACCAGAAAAATGTTTGCTATGGTACCAACAAATAGCCACTTTTTGTGGTTTAATGGGCAACATAATGTAAATTTACCATGGTATTAATCATTACCTTAGCTTAACAAGAGCATGATACATTAGCAAATTTAACATTACCATGGTGTTATGGGTGATTCATGAAGGCTGAGCCATTATTATAGGCATAAATGCAGATCATTATAATCCAAATGGGAACCTCACTGGGGTGCCATAGCAAAGTAAATTATTCCTTTTGTACAAAAATATAAATCCCAGCTGGTTTTATTGCTCTATCTTAATGTATAAAATGAAACAATTTTTCAGCCGTTTATTGTAATGTTTGTAAATAGAGGTTTTAATAATAAGTTCTCGTGATGGTGTGATTTTAGATTTGAAGGCCGCACATTTATAGTTATTGTTTGTGAGTTCCTCCTGTTAGCGCACTGCACTCAATATCCTCAACTCAAAGATGTTTGATATGGAATTCTTGAGGCTTACCCAAACAAGGAGGCCTACATTATCTAAGGCATTTCACTGGCTAGATGATACATTGTATGTACAACTCCCACAAAATTGAGGATAATGCTACAAGTTTTTGTCTTGAGCAATAATTTGTTTAAGCACAAGCATTTTGCTTGTGTTGGAATAAATGGTTCATTGTGTTATTTAAAACAGGTTTTAACTACCTTCAACTTTTTATTAAATTTCTCCATAGTGCTTTTAATGGACATTATGAACAATCTGTTAAAAAGCCCTCTTGGGTTTCGCTTCTTCGACACCACACACTTTTGCACGTCTAGATGTGTATAAGAGACAGCCTTGTACCAGATTCATGCATAGATG
>NW_022720123.1:216493-240031 GCF_011630105.1 Anneissia japonica | reverse complement strand
ATTTGAAGGCCGCACATTTATAGTTATTGTTTGTGAGTTCCTCCTGTTAGCGCACTGCACTCAATATCCTCAACTCAAAGATGTTTGATATGGAATTCTTGAGGCTTACCCAAACAAGGAGGCCTACATTATCTAAGGCATTTCACTGGCTAGATGATACATTGTATGTACAACTCCCACAAAATTGAGGATAATGCTACAAGTTTTTGTCTTGAGCAATAATTTGTTTAGGCACAAGCATTTTGCTTGTGTTGGAATAAATGGTTCATTGTGTTATTTAAAACAGGTTTTAACTCCCCTCAACTTTTTATTAAATTTCTCCATAGTGCTTTTAATGGACATTATGAACAATCTGTTAAAAAGCCCTCTTGGGTTTCGCTTCTTCGACACCACGCACTTTTGCACGAAGTGGAGCCTAACATTCCCGGGAAACTTATTCAAAAGGTATACACTACCTCTATGTCAATACCGTGTTATAAATTTCGCAAGTTTTGCTACCAGTGTATATACATACATATATATGAGGTTGATCCACTGCTTATAATGCAAGTAAGCAAGGTAAAATGGTGGAGCTTTGCACCAGATTTAAATTGACTTTTTTGTATTAAACACATGGAATTCCTTTTGGTATTTTGAAAACTGTATATTTTCTTTGATTGCAACTATCTCCTTGTTATCATAGGTAAACATCAACTGGGTATTTGATGACTGTAATGCGCTAACCTGTTGTAGTAGAAAAGAAAATAATCTCCAATATTTTTTGGAAGTTCTTTTCTTTTTTAATTTGTGTACAGTGTAGTAATTGATATAATGATCCAATAAATTATCATTGGAACCCTTGAAAATTGTTAATATTGATTTAATTTTTTTCAAATGTAGTTTTAGGAATTGTGGCTTGAATGAATCCTGACATGTGTACGGCGATGGCAACATAAAATATTTATACATAAGACAACAAAAAAACGGGAAAATATCAACCGGAATTAGGAAAGGTATGAAGAGGTTGGTTCTGAGTAGTGCAGGATAGGACATTAAAACCATTGAATTACCCCATTTAAAGTACCCAAGATACATTTTTATTGTTGTTATTTACAAGGTTTGTAAAATAAAAACCAGATATTCATGTCGTGTATCTAAAATGTTGGCCTCAGGCACATAAACAACCATACAGTCGTATGCACCTCCTAGCATAGACAAAGAACATCTTACAAATTTGAATTTTCATACCGAACCTGTAACTTTCCGCATTACACAGCAACAAAAATAACCAGACAGGGTGCAGAATTTGTTGTTTTTGTAGCTAGATAAGGCGAGACATACTTCTTTTATACCATGTTTAGCAAACCCTCCAATTGCCAAAAATGGTGATTTTAAATAAAAATACAATTTTATTTTTGGCTAATTAGCACACCCATCACCACTATCAAACAGAATTAATTCCACAGAGGCAGAGCTTGTATTAGTGGCCATTATAGAAAGTAAAGAAAACCTGCAGTTCAATCCAATCCATTATATCACCAAGCAATCTAGTTCCTTATTCAGAGACACTCACTAGATACTTCAAAATCATTGTTTCATTAATGAGGACAATTGAAAAGATGTGTTTTCAGTTTAGTTCTTGGAAATGTTCATCACTTTCAGCACAAGTTGGTGTATCCAACCTCATTTGTCATACTACAGTTGTGATTTATAAAAGTCATGTAGGGCATCACTACCCTGCTATTAAGCTATATTATGTGACATATTTCATAACCATATGCACATATTGATAGAGTGGACAAAACTTTAGTCAGCAATAAACAGACTGATTTTGGCCTGGGTATGTGCAGAGCTAAATTCCTATTCCAATTAAATTTTCATTGGAATAAGAATTTAGCTCTGCACATACCCAGGCCAAAATCAAATTCAATTGTTTTATTTGCTCACCTCCATGAATAAACATAAACAATTATGGTGCTGACAACAACACAATGTAAAGGAAAACGATTACTGTATTATTATTGATTATTGATACCATTGTTGGCATACTGTAGTCATTTTTTTTTTTTTTTTTGTGCTTAAGACAATTAAGAGGAGATTGAGGAAATTTTTTTTCACAACAGTGGTTGTGCCAGTGAGGAATGCCGGTCATTAGTACATTAGTGAAACATCCATAACTGATGATACTGTATATAGTTTCTTCTTGTGTCCCACACATTAGGTTTGTTTTTTTTTTTCAGCCAAAGCTGAACACATTTTCTAGCACAATCATCATGCTTTGCCAGGTCCATCAGATGGCATAATGGAAATAGTGATACAAGTAGATGTTGACTTGATCTTGTGTGTGATGGTGGTCGAATTAGCGTTGTCCAGGTCCGCGACAAGGATGCTTCTACCATGGTCCTATAGTCAGATTAGTTTGGGGTATGCGGGTTATAAGGACCTTGATGCAGTTAAATTTGGGGGAATGGTTGCAGATTAGTCCCTAGGATTTTAGGGAGTAATGTCATTATTATTCATAATTAATTAGGTGGGTTATGCAGGTCACTAAGGTCACCTTACTGGAGTACACAAATACCCCTTTACGTGTTTCCTGAATAAGGAATTGCGAAGTACCCACTCAAAGCTATAATTTAATTGTCTTTTGTATTTTTTGGTGAATAATAACCCTTGATGGCTCTTGCACCAATAAAAGAAAGAATTAAACTGAATTCAATATATTTTTCAGAGCACCTTTATTTGCTGAAAATCATATAGACTACATGTGAGTCTTCACCTTTTTCAAGACTGGAACATGCTTAATTTATGAATATTCTTTATTCAGAATAAAGCAAATTTTAGAAACTTTACATGAATTCACATTAAACAAAATGTTACACACTTGCTAGGAACAATTTAGCATACGGCCTGCTACATCACATCCATGTGAATACACATCCTTGTGATAGTGATTCAATAGCAATATCTTGTATTATTATATATGTTATTAAAAAAGTGTTACCCTAAAGGTTTTAGATTGTATGCAATAAGAAATTCCTACACCGGTGACAATGTTAATGTTCTGCACCATGTACATGTAATGATAAGAACTTCCTAAAAACGTCCATATCCAGGTCTTGACATCCGACCTCTGGATCACGTTTAGTTATCATTTTTTTTATGTATGATTTTGTCGTCTTCCTGCGCTTGTTGGACTTGACTATTTTAATGTCCTGAGGGAACTGATCGTTGTAGAGCTGGTTGTCTGCATCCAGCCAGACCATGTTCTTGATACCATCGTTAGATGTCATTCTCAGTGTGTTCAACTGAACGACTACAAAACTCAAATTCACACCATCAGTGGCGACGCTCTGCGTTACAATTGGCGTCTCCAAATCAATATCATTATCAATCTAAACATAAAGACAAATTTGTTACTTCCAGAAATGTTGCTTTTAGAGAGATAGGTATACATAAGATATAGACTTGTTCAGACACACACTTAAAACTTTTTTTTATCTAGTTTTGCATGATATATACCATTGAATATGTACTAAAATTAAGTAACTGTCAAATATACTTGAAAAGAGTACTACAAATCAACAGCTTAGCTAAGTCAGCTAAACTGGTGGTGCCCACTGTGTGTGCGCTCAACTGTGGAGATTCTTTGTTCTCCAGTTCAATTCCCACTTCAGTTGGTCCGGTGTGTACTATAGCATATGTGCACGTTAAAGAACACAGTACAGGGGATTGTCTCTCAGTGTACAGTACTTCAGACTTTAGTGGGTTATCACAAATAAATCTATCCATTTCTATCTAGCATCATTTAATGTAGATTATTCAAAGCAAGTGCAATTCTGAAGTTAAGTTGACTTCTTACCCCAATCATATTATACGCTGCTTCAATTTGCTGTTCCAAAGGCTAATAACCGTAACAAATATGAAATGATAAGTTACAGACTCAACACTTTGGAGTAGGGTGGAGCTGCTGTAGTTTTGTGGCTAATACCCATTTCAATGAATGAAATGTAACAAAAACAACTAAGAACTGCATTTAACCATTGGATTAACTTACACCATACTTGAGACGGGCACGAGCCAGTGCATTGCCGAATGCGAACATGATTCCTTTAGCGTGTAACCCTTTCTCAATCCTTTTCCTAGTCCACAAGTGATCATCAAACACATAGAGTGTATGAGCATGTTGGTATGGGTAACCTTCAAAATAACCTAAAAAAGAAAATACATTATAAGTTACATAAGTATCACCTCTGTTAATGCAACCTCTGTCTTGTTTTAATTAACATTTGTGGCAAAGACAAGCCAAACCAGTCACTCGTCGCAAATCGTGTTTCAAAAATAATGGCCAAAACATGCTGAAATCTATTTCATTGCACTAAACTAACCTTTATATATCTATACATTATATGCTTTTATTTTCCCCATTTTCAATGTTAATACAAAAATTTTTAACAATTTGTTGATGGTTTCTGCCTGAGAAATTCTCGAAATAAATAAATAAACTTTGAATGCCGATTTCTCAAATATTGTATGTTTAAACGCTTGTAACTTCATAACGAAACATCGGATTTTATAGCTCTCATAACCTTGTATTAATAGCTAAATATCGATTTTTGTGACGAGTGACTGGTATGGCTTGTACTTGCCACAATTAAAATTGACTTTTTCCTATATTCTTATTCCCCACATTATACGCTTTACATTGATGTATCATTTACTGCAATCGGCTTACTATTGCCAAAGTTATGTGTATATAATACTCCCACATTCTTATGCTAATTACTCAGTTCATATAGTTAGTTATGAAATAGCTACTTCATTATCAATTATGGGGCTTGTGTAATATATTACAAACAATACTGTACCTGGAAAATTGTGGTTTAGTTTGTACACATTGTATTGGAGCAGATCGATTGTCGGTGATATGGGATGAAATGTTGGAAGTTGATGGGTCCTTGTTGCTTCAATCTCCTCTTTACCAGCGATAGGTGCAATAGGGTGAGCGGACGAAATCATAGTACCAGCATGACCTCTAACCTGGATTGGGTCATTACCTGGTGTGGATAAAAATAGTAAACAAATGCTGATGTATGGACATACCAATTTGATTGTATAAATTTTGTAAAATTTCTGTTAGCGATCCACTAAGTTCAGCCTCAGCATGTTTACATTAATGTGGAGCATTAATGTAGATACCCTGGTCCCATTTAATCTACACACAGCTCACCTCTTTGCCATGATGCAGCAATGTAGTGTTTGTCAGTTCCTGTACGCTGTACAATCCTTGGGTACTTATCACTCACGGTGTTACAGACAGTCAGTAATGACTGAACTAAATTGCGACTACAAAAAAAAGCAATTTATAATTAATGAGTGGACAAGTAATATAAAGAGATATTAAAACATTAATTTACTACTATTACTTATATCTTCATGATTATAATTAATATATAATTAATTTGACCGTGTTATACAGTATATAAATCAATCCTAGAGTGTCATTTTCATATGAAGTTCGTGTTAACAATTAGTTTTAGTTTTTGTTTTTGGCACACATAGTTTGCTCATTTGGGAGATATAATTTCATGAAGAACATTCCTGTTATTACAGTATAGCATCAAAGAGCGTAGGAGGCGTTACATGACCTTTTGTAGAACGAGATGTCTGTTATAAGATTGGTAGACTCCAATCTTACTGAAAACCAGTTCTCAATCATTCAATTTACCAAAGTCTAATAACCGTGACAATTACCGACAAACTGTCACAGACTCAACACTTTGGATAAATGATCCATATATTGAAATGTAATATTTTATAATAATATATTTAAAGCCAGTTTTCTTTGTTGTGAGAACAATTCTGAAATTAATTTTTAAAGATTGAACTCAGGATGGATTTTGGGAGTGAAAGGCAAAGTATCCAAATAACTAAACCAATGCTCCCTTACGTTCAGTAACTGGTAAAGTATTCCCCAATGACAGCAAATATACAAGGGATTAACACATTGACTGCCAGACCTTTTTTTAAGGTTCCTTCCTGTGTGCAAAAACAAGTTTACATGCACAAACATACTTTTTTGAAATTTTATCTAGTCATGTATCATCAAGATGGTGTCTCTAATAAATTGGCAGGAAAAAAATTAGGGGATGAGTAAACTTGTCGGCGGTAAGTAACTGTGACAGCACTTTTTATTGACTATGCCAAGTGCGAGTTTTCTCTGCTTTTTGCATGAGTTGGTATATGTTCAAAGGACGCCCACATATTTGCCCCTCGGCAACATAACACAACAAACATACATACTATCAGTCATTAAGTCTGTGTTTCTACAATGCATAACAAAGAAGTAATAAACGCTAGAATGTTACCCTATTTTGACGAGTATAGTCGTCCCTGGCGCCCTCAGCAACACCCTGTGGGACGAGTATACTCCTCGCTGGCAGCCAATGTTGTTAAAAAGATACTGAACCTGTATCGAGGAATCCTGATGACTTTTTCTGTAGTGTCATAGTGTCTACTCTTCTTGATGGCGTGATAGACTTGGTCAGTCATGTCTTCTTTCTCAGCTTCTACACCAAGTTTTTGAAGCTTCTCAGGCAACTTGTGAGAAAGTAAAATACATTATTTAGTCTTTTCAAAAAACAATGTATATAAAAAGAATGCTTTGTTTTTCTTAGCTGCACAGAAGTTTTCTTTAAATGAGGGAGACTTATAATATACAGTAATAATAATAACGACAAAAGTTATTAGTGATAATAAATATAATGCTAGTATTTATGATTATTATTATGCACACAGACATACTTTTCCTTGGTCCATTAACTTGCTGTTGGTTAACCATAATGCCTGGTTCATGCCTTCTTCCAATACACACAACTGGTTGAATATGTACACAGGTGTTTTCTTGTAATGCTCATTGCTCTCATTGTGGTTAACTCTGAGATATCACAAACAAATCAGAAGCAGTGTAAATTTAAAATAATGATGATCTATGGTAGAATATACATAAAAACCCCAAATACAGTTTATTTTATTAAGAAGTAGGGCTTACCCCAATTGCTCCGGTTCATTTCAGCACGTTCTCAAATGATTTGAACATTTCCTGGACCATGCTCATATGCACCAGCACAATGATGTTGCAAATTATGGGTTATTCTCCAACATTTATCCGAACACCCCGCTTCCAAGCAGTTGTTATTTACAAAATATTACTTACCGTACAGCATATTTTGGATGGATATTCAGGACGTCTTCTTTACCCATTTCGAAGGGACGAGGAACTGTTCGGGGTAAATCCAGGTTATCTTCAATGATTTGAGGCAAAGTTCTCTTATTTAAACGGATTCGATCTCTCATTGCTTTCAGATATGGCTTCTTGTAACCTCGTGTAGTAGTTACTGTTGGGAGATTGCTCATAAGCAATATGTTGGGGTGAGTATGCAGCTGAGGGCCTAGGATTCTGCTTAGACATGTTGCCATCTGAAAGAATTATTTAATGCTGTTATTTATTGTTGCTCTAATTATCTTTAACTAGACCTACTACTAGGCCTAAGCCAGCGGCCAGGGTCGAAACCATATTTTAATTAATAAATTGGTAGATATTTCAAGGGCCTCTAGCTACTTCCTTGCTCTATTCTAGGCCAATAGATGCAAAACTATCAAAGATCATGTGATTTTAAATTTATTATTGTATGTTTTACAGCCCAATCCTAACTACCCCCACACACATACATGGTCCTGGCTGGACTGGTGGAGAGGAGGCATGCTGCTTCTTGCCTCACTCATATATAATATATAATCAAAGTTCAAACAGAGGGAAAAGCCTACCTTGCCTCTCTCTAAAGAAGGCTAGCCTAGCCTATAGAGTTATACCTGGTCCTTATCTTAGGCACCGACACAAGATAGGGCCTGGCCTACTAAGCATCAGCCTACCTACTACTACTGTACTACTAAAGTCGCTAAGTTAGGGCCATGTTGCAGCAGGCCTTGGGCCTATGTAGGCCTCTCTAGCTAGGCCCATGCACACACTACCCTACCTGGCCTTATTAGTTAGGTCGGCTAGGCTAGGCCTAGTAGTACTATAAATATAGGTAGGCCTCCTAGCCTAGGTCTAGCGACAGTAAAACGAGTTTTCTTAGTCAACAGGCCTAGATTATCTTATTACGACAATCTCGAAATGCCCACCGTAAAAGTATGCCTCCTTGACAATTAACAGTCAGAAAATTGATTCATTAATTACATCCTCTTGTTTTAATTAACAAAATTACGAGATCATCAGCATGGCATGGAGATTACTTCCATCACTATCGGGCATGTTGAACATACCGCCCTCAATTTTGATAATTTACATGATTTTGATAAATTTGCCTTTTATAGTTGGTGCATATGAATTTGAATTCTTCTCCCCGTTAAATTTGTTAATAGTGCTTCTAATATTATAGGAGACGTCTTTTTTTTAATAATAGCGTAGGACTACTTTTGTTTTTGTGGAGGTTGTCATTTCTAGATGTTAATTTCGTCAAGTGATGAATTAATAAATTGAATTGTTAGAAGCCTCCTTATTACTGTACCATAATAGTGTAATCACAGATCCTATAATATGGATCTGTGCCATAATTGAACATTATATGCAATCGAGTGTGACAATTTTTCTGAATTTGTGTTATCGCCAAATAAATACCGTAAACGAAATGAAGCCGGTAGTCTCTGGACGATATATCTATTTCGTAAAATAATGAAAAAGCATTTAGAATTATTACCGTTTGATATGTAGGCGGAAAGGTTCGCGTCCCAGTTTTTCTAAGCCCCACTCCTTTTGCACATTGTTGCAATGTCTCACAAAACGACAGGCATAAAAATATATCGTACACACGTGCGTGTGTGGCAAAACACGATACGTCGTGTTTGTAGGACAAGCGCGCATTGTTCTGATTGGTCATGATTTGTTAAGCTTGATTTACCATTATTGCAAAGGGCTCAATGATAGTACACAATCCGTACACAATCACTACACGCTATCGCCGATAGCTTTCGGTGATGCTGATTGGTCGGTCGAATCAGGGCGCCTTCCCGATTGCGTCGAGGACTGCTAGCAGTAACTAATGCACTAAAACACTGTAGCGATTTTAAGAAAACCAGGCTTAAGCTAGATTTAGACACGATAACGACAACGACATCGTATTGTTCAACACTGCACGCATCTGTATCGTGTCGTTCTCGTGCCGTAATCGTGTCTAGTGCAAAATGTAGCTTTAGCCACACACATTGCACACATTAACCTACCACCTTCACCCATACCCTACACCCAAGGAAGAAAGTATAGGGCCTATATACTGTAAATATAAATATATGTATGATAAATATGTATGATAAATTCAGGAAAGAGTATAGCAATTACGGAAACATCAATTTCCCACAATAATTCATTTTTAAAAACGTTTCGCTTTTAGAGATATGTTTTTTGTTTCATGTTGAATTCGTATCTTTCTTGATCACTACCACATACCGTACTGAACATGTTTCGGTTGGTGAACACAATGCAATATGACGCTTTTAGCGGAAGTTGTTCGCGGAAATCAGCAGTAGGGACATAATAAAAAGGCCAAGTCAGTGCTATGCTCATCGTAGCCTAGAGGGATGTGAGTTTCGACAACAGCAGGGAACTAAGGTTTCTAAGGTATCCACTTGGTTAAAAAACAACAACAAAATACATCTAACAGCAGATAAATGGCAGCCGTAGCGACAAGAGTCATTCCATTGTTGATGCTTCTTTTAAGTCTACGCCCAGTGGTTACAAACGGTGAGATATTTGTTAAAAGTTGTTCCCGGTACCTTTAGTTAGAATAAGTGTCATTAGGATAAACCACAAGGACACTGGCGTGCTCACGTCCGTTCGAATGGATATCTCGTTGAACGCTAACAGAATTGAGCATTTAAGTTTCAACTTGCTCGGACAATTTTTACTATATTTTATTCATTCAATAAAATGAGGTCACGATGACTGCCTTTTATTCATTCACCTTAGGATAGTTAATAGTATAGTATAAGTTTTTATAAAAATTAATTTCCTTATCACATTTTCGTTAAGAGCTCGCAAACAAGGCTTGGGTTCGAATCCCGGTGCGGGATATGTATAGGTCTATACCACCACCAGAATTCCTATCTAACACCAATTCCCTTCCCCATCCGTGTACTAATTATAAAATGATAGATTCGATGACGTAGACGAAACAATAACCGGCTATGGCTCTGTACTTCCAAAAAGTTTCGTTAGCCATTAATATTTATTTTATGATCTTCATTGTTATTGTTATCGCTTTTCGTTGTAGTAAATTTTATCAAGATTATTATTTGGCCTCTTAGAATTATCATTCATATTATTATTATTATTATTATTATTATTATTATTATTATTATTATTATTATTATTATTATTATTATTATTATCATTATTATTATTATTATTATTATTATTATCATCATCATCATCATCATCATCATCATATAATTAAGATTTATGTCCTTATTATTTATTATAATAATTTTATTATCACAATAATCGAACCCGAATTCTAGCCTATGCATTAAGTGGCTTTTAGCCTTGTATTTGGCAAATTCTTTAAAAAACAAACAAACAAACAAAAAAGTTTATCCATTCACGACGGACGACTACTACTAAACAACAACACATTATTTTGGGGTGATTACAAACATATTGATAATATAGGGCCTAATTAATTTAATAATTCTAAAAACAATGAGAATAATGATTAAAGTTATAATGAGTTAGGTCTCCCTCTAAAGACCACATTAAGGGACTGGGGGTTTCATGGTCTGTAACAGCTTTGTCTTTAATTAGAAAAAAATATATATAAAGATAAAAGACAGACATTCATTTGGGGATAGGCCTACAGAAAAGAGGTGTTTAATTGGAGGTGGTCTTTATTTGGAGGGGTCTTTAACTAGAGGGTGACCTGTAATTCAAAATAATGATGTAACTTAGATAAAACACAATAAATATTACGCCTGAACATATTTCCGTGTAGGCCTATGTACAAAGGTCGATACGATTACAGTATTATAGAAAGGCCTATATACAGTAATATATTGTTTATAGGCCTACATGTACCTCAGTATTATAATATTAGATTCATCATATCAACCTTGTCATATATTACAGAGTGTAGGCCTAAGTCTAGCTCGATCAATCTCTTCAATTCTGAAACAATTAAGTCGGATTACCGTAAAACCTCGAATTGAAGCCCTGGGCTTCTTCTGTTTTTTGCGAACTTTGGATGGGCCTCTTTTCGAGATGGGCCTCTTTTCGAAATGTGCTTCTTTTCGAGTCTATTTTTGCAAAGTGTAAAGAGGTGTGGGGGGGGGGGCTTCTTTTCAAAATGAATGCTGTAAATTTTAAATTTGTACTATAAAACAATAAATAACGCTACTGTAACATCAACCTGTATCGTGTGTATTTAACTGGTATTAAATCACTTAAACTACTGTATAAAGTTTGTATTTAATTTATTTTGTTTTCTGAAATGCATGTACAGTGTATGTATTGTACTATCTCAAAAAGAAGCCTATCAATCTTGAAAAGAAGTCCATGGGCTTCTTTTCGAAGGTAATTTGGCAAACTAAAGAGGGGGCTTCAATTCGAGATGGGCTTCTTGTCGAGATTAAGCCCCATTGGGCTTGAATTCGAGGTTTTACTGCACGTTTTCTATGATGGTACTCAAGCTTGGTTTCTACAGATCGCTACATAGTCGCTACAGCGCTTCAATGCAATTCTTGCATCAAAAACATTATTGCTTCAATGCAATTATTGCACTGCGTTCCCGATTGCGACGCAATCGGGAACGCTCCCTGATCAACCATGATTCAACTGACCAATCAGCGTCGCCAAAGGAGTCGCCGATAGCGTGTAGCGATTTTTATGGAAACCAGGCTTAACACAAAAAAATGGCTGGAAACGAGAGAATAGCACTTGACTTTACCTACAGAGTAGTTCCGGATGCATGGAAGTGTTCAATATCTTGATCTCCGATCCCGCTGTGTCATTTTGATATGATAACACACAATGGAGAATTGAACTAAATATTAACTCATTGGGATTCATATTGCGTATTACTTCACCACACTGTGTAACACCTTCGTGCGTATGATAACGCGATTTTACGATTGTGTCAACAAAGACTGTAAAGCCGCGGGCACAGATTGCATCGGCCGTTGGTCGAATCATGGAGGAATAAAATTCCTCCATGATCGAATCCATCCACGCTATAGGCCTATATGAGGGCTTGACGACGTGACGCTTTCTGCTGAGTGTCTCTGGCAATCTGAGCGGATCGCCATTAAAAACGATTTTATATATATATATATATATATATATATATAGGCCTATATTCTATAAGAATATAGAAGAATATAGGAAACGAATACCATGTATAGACTTTAGAAACACTTTATAAGAGCAAACCAATATTTCGTCCTATCCTTAAGTCTTTATCAAGGTACATGAAAAAACTAGCAAAAAGTGGGCACACATAACCACTGTAGTGGGAGGAGCTAAATTATAAACAATGCGGACTATAATGAGAGTAATAAAAGATTGCAAAAAGCCTAAACAGTGTAAGATGTTTCCTTTCCTTTTTTTCTTTTTCTTGTTTTTTTTTTTTTTTTTTTTGGATTTTTATGTGCAATTTGCAAATTTTGATGATTATGTATATATAACTCTTTTTAAATTAAATATATATTAAATAAGTAATTGGATTGTGAAATATTTGTTAAATGTTACCGTACACAATTTCAGATATATACCTGAGCTTACAACCAGAAGGAAAATATATCCGAAGAGGAGAAAACGCCACGTTCATCTGCTTACACAATTTGACGAATACTGTTAACATCAATGGCACCAATTACGCAAGCCTTTACAAGAATAACAGCACTGGGGAGTTCCAGTTGCTAAATCAACAGCAACATGATAATTTTTCTTCGGAAACTGTTTTCAGCTTACCGGATGTTGATTTGGACGACCAAGGAACTTATAAGTGTGAAGTGAATTCGTCGGATGGGATATTTAATTCTGATGATGTTACCTTAACCATTGCATGTACGCAAAAAAATCATCTGATTTCTCTCTTCTTTAACATTCTCCGTCTTATGACACTATACTTCACTATATTTCTGGCCTACAGTACAGCATATGCTTATTCAAAAATTTCCTTTAGTGTTTAGACCAAGCTTAAAAAACACCACAGTCAACTAAACATACAAAAAATACAAACACAAAAACAAAATAGATTATTTAGAAAAAAAATTATCGAAAGTAAATTTGATCATTATTAGTGAAATATAAACATAAAAACATATTATATCAGATATTGTTTAGACCTCCATAAGATATTTGGCATTTGCAGTGTCTCGGTTCCCACTCAGAAGCATTTATCAATTATTGGATCTGTTCATTATTGTTCTATATACTACTAAAGGTATTTATTGCTCTGACGCTTCCGCCATAACAAGTTTCAGTTTTATTTTTGGTATTACTAAGTTCCATGTTAATTACTTAATTTGACAGCTTTGCATTTACTCAGTTGTATTATATTTTCGTAACGTCTTTTGCCTTTAGGTGTAATTGTAAGTTTAGTTCCACTGATTAGAAATTAATCGAATTTCCCATACTCATAAGCGTAATACGGCATTGCCACCGAATGGTTGTATACCGTATTCATAGCAATGGCGTATCTAGGGAAGGGCGCGCACGCCACCCCCATCCGCCACCCAAAAAAAAAAAAATACTCGCGCCCTCCAGTCGCCCCCAAATAATCACGGCCAAGTAGTTAGAATTCCCTAAATCACCATATTTTGCGAATTAGCGCCCCTCAACTGATCATCAAGCCCCCCCCCCCCCTACTTCATCTTCACGAGCGCTAAAAAGGTATATCAGAAAGTTGAATTGCGGCAGTTCTGATTCCCAAATTACAGATTTATCTTTGAAACTAAGCATCCCTTCCTGCATTTATACTAATTATTATAATGATTTTTGCCTACAATCACAATATTCAATACTTCACAGATTTAGAAAAGCCGAATCTAACCGCATCTAGACATTATCTTTTGATCGAGGAAACAGCTAACTTAACGTGCTCTAAGCCTAGTGGGAATCCACCACCTAATAATATCAGTTGGTTCAAAGACGGATCACCGTTGGTTAGTTCAGCATCTAATGGCGAAATCAGCTTACTGAGTGTCAACGATTCCGGATCGTACCAATGCCGAGCTGAAAGCAACAGTTATGTAGGAAGTGACGGGATGCTTAGTAACCAAGTTGATGTTCAAGTGTTCGAAGGTAATATTTCAAAGCCATTCTATTTCCTATTGAGCATTTTTTTTCTCCTCAAATAATGGATTGCTGGTATTACGATAATTTTACATCCGTGTTCAGGCTTTTAAAAAACAGATGTCACTTTAATGTATATTTTAAGAAATAGTGTTTTTAGCCAACATTTGCCTACCTTATATGTTTTGCCTTGTGATTGTAAATTTGAAAGATTTTTTTTTCTCATGAACTCAGATGCATAACTCAGGGAGTCGCACGTCCTTCCGTTTACAGTGAGTTTCATGCATCCGTTGCGAGTCCAGAAATTCGAATAGAGTGGAGGGATATGAATATAATTTTTTTATTCTCAATTTTTTTTTATAATTTTGGAAATTTAGAGGGACGTCCCGGCTTCCCCTTCACCCCGAATCCGACACTTTCTTTCGCGTCTCCCGGGAAATTAAGCCAAATGAATAAATAAATAAATAAAATAAAATATATATCCGGTCTTGTTACTAGTCTTTGCATAATCTTTTAAATTGGCAGGTAATCAATTGAATGATTTTCTCCATAGTTGCATCATCCGTCACGGAGGCCAAGGAAGGTGACCCTAGTGTGGTGTTGATGTGTGAAATAAATCCTATCATAAACGGAATAAATGGTTCAAAATGGACCAAGATTACCAATACCTCAACTATAATTAATATACAAGATAGTACCGATAAGTATGTTATTACTCAAAATATCGGGCAATATAATTTGACCATCATCAACACAGTAGATCGCAGTGACAATGGAACATACCGTTGTCATTTTATAATACAAGATGCTAAAGGCCTTGAAAATTTTACTGCGAATGTACAACTGATAGTTAATTGTAAGTATTTTCCATTTATGGATCCAGATAAAATTATTCAGAAATAATAATATTTTATTCATATAGCGCCTTCTGGATCACAACTTTCTCTAGATGATTTATATTAAGCCCTAAAAAATCTCAAAACAAAATTTTAAAGATTTGTTTTTTCAGATATCGACCCACCTGTTGTACAAAGTGTAATAAAAGGCGGACTGAAATGGGGACAGTCTGCCAACATCACATGCAATATCTCAGATGCTAAACCACTTGTAGATTCAGTCACCTGGTTCAGAGACGGTCAGCCAATCATAAATTCAACCAGCAGTGACGTCACCGAAGATGGTAGAACGTTGAAATTCCTTAGCTTTACTGAAGCTGAGAAAGGAGAGTACACATGTAGAGCAGAGAGTGAAGTTTTCCAAGGAACCAGTAGTAAAAACAGTTCAAATTCAATTCATGTCGATTTCATATGTAAGATGTATTTTTTTTCCGTCTATTATTCTACGTATCAAAATAATAAATATGCAATATATTACAAATTCTAATTATTCTAATTTAAATCTTCTCAAACTGTCTGATATCAACTCTTTCCAGCAATGTTTATTTAATTGCTTCCCCACAAAGACTATCACAATATTTATTAATAGACTGTTGTAACATCTTTCAAAAAAAGACTGTAAATTTATGAAACTCTTTTTCCTCACGTAGTTAATGTGAGTTAAAATGAACTTTTGAACTTTTTCTCTCCAGGTTGAAAAAAATACTTTAATAAATACATTTAATTATTTCGTGCCCTCTGCGTTTTCCTTTACCAATTCTTCTGGATTGAACTTCTTTCTCTTGTTTCTCTGTTTTCTCGTTGCCGTGTGCTCGTTCTGTCCAGGTTTTTCCTTGTTTTATTGTGTTTTATTTTCACTTTGCGTCAATTGTTTCAGACTGGCAATGCGATATTTGTTGCCCATTCTCATGTCTTGCCTTGTCTATTGAATATTCCAAATTATTCCTGTTAATATTTACGTTCGGTTTGTCAATTTTTTTTTAATTGACATGAATACAATATTTGAGTTTAGTTCCGTTCAGTTCCTTTCAGTTGCGTGGAGCGCTCATGTCGACGAGTTGAGTTGAGTTGAGTTGAGTTCCGTGTCGACCTGAGCCTGCTATTCAGTTGCTCAAAGTCGACAACAGTTCAGTTCCTTTCAGTTGCGCGGAGCGCTCATGTCGACGGGTTGAGTTGAGTTGAGTTGAGTTGAGTTCTTTTCAGTTCCGTGTCGACCTGAACCTACCTTAAGGTTTATATCTACAATTATTTCTCACCTGAATGCAAAACAGAATATAAGTCTTGTAACATAATTTCTCTAAGCACGACAAGGTCATCTGCTTCTATCAGGTCTATCCTCGATCTTGAGACAATCACTCTTTCAATCTTGCCTTCCTACTGGTCTTTTCTGTTGTGGCTTCCAGTAATGGGTCATGTCCCTTGTTGGGGACATTTTTTCTCACATGACCGTACCATCTTAATTACATTCGATAATAGTATTGATAGACTGTAGGTTTAACCTCGCCTTTATTCTAGTACTCCTGATGATATCTATACAAATACTCCAATAATAAGTGTAAGGACCCTCATTTATGCCGCTTGTACCTTACTCTTCGGTCTTTCTTTTCACTAAGAACTGTGTTGTAGCCTAAATGAGGACCTGATGAGGTTTTCAAGTGAGGGTAAAAGTGCACCAATATTAATATATTAATATTAATATTAATATTAATATTAGCTGATTTTTAAAATCTGGTTTGTTTTTCTCGATGTTTTGTTTCATTCCCTCACTTAATTTAAATTTATTCCCATTTGTTGATTGGTTAAGAAGCGTGCAATAGAAAGTGCTATTCCCCTATGGGATAGTACTTTTTTGCCCTGTTGCGCTATGCGCAAATCCCTAGGCTGCGTTGCTGCTATGTAGAGGAGACGCGCCTCTACGACGCTACGATATTGACTGCTCTAGATTCGGGGAACTGTGAAATCTATAGCCCTTCGGTGATGTGGAGACCGTAGCCTATCTATACGGTCTTAACATCACCCATGGCCATGGATTTCACAATTCCCCTCATGAGCAGTCAATATTTTGTATATTAATTTATCAAGTGGCAGTAGTACAATAGATTGATTGCATTTTAATCGTTTGTTTTAATCAAATTAGTTTTGGGCGAACCTCAGATCAAAGTGTCATCAAATGAAATAAACATCGGAGAAACGGTTGAGCTAACTTGCGTCCTACCAGACGGCAACCCACCTCCAAATGAGGTCATCTGGTTGAAAGATGGACATCAAATCGGTAATAAAAGTATCAATAAACATAGTCGAGGAAATAATGACGTAATAACTCTGAAAATACCGTCGGTAAATACAGAAACTAATGGTGAATACAGCTGCCGTGTCCTAAGTGAAGCTTATAAACAGCAAGGTGGACTAGAGAGCAACGTCACACAGACCATAACTGTAGTAGTGGGCAAGTGGACATTTCATATTTTTTTCTAATGACAATAAAACCTTTATTAGGCCTGTATTGCAAAGTCACAACTAAAGTCTAAACTAAAGTGTAGCTTATTAATTGCTGTGGATGGATAAAGTGGATAGTCCTACATTTAGATTGTTTCTATTATAATTAAATCGTTTTACAAGTTAAAAAAACAGTTTACTAACTTTTTGTAAATTTCCTATTTTCATATTCACTTACATAAGATTGTGAAGGCCTATTTACACACAGTGTTTAGTGGCATGCGAGAAAAAATTGCTAGAAAAAACTGACAACGTTTGCGGTGTTTTGGCTCAGCATTCAGACTTTACGAAGATGGGGAGGTGTGCGTGTGTTGGGTGTGTGTGTGGGAGGGGATGGTGGGTGAGTGTGTTTGTGTATGTAGATGTAGATGAATGAATATAATAAAAAGGATGATATGATTATTATATTTCAGAGAAACAAGATGAGGGAGACAAGTCATTGAATATTTACCTTATAATTGCAGTTTCGATCGCTAAGGTTGTGTTGATCACAGCAATTATCTTAGGTAATAAAAACTTGAATTAACCTTTGATGTTTTGTATATATTCATAATATACGGTACGGTACGGTGCTACGGTATTGTATTTTAGATTGGGAAACCGTTTTCCAGCATCATTCACAACATTTTCATCATTAGTGTCATCGTTTTCATCATCCTCATTAGTGTTATTATTATTATTATTATTATTATTATTATTATTATTATTATTATTATTATTATTGTTGTTGTTGTCGTTGTTGTTGTTGTTGTTATTATTATTAATACTGTTGTTATTGTTATTGTTGCTATTATTATAATGGTTTTTATCACCTCATCGTCATAACCTTAATAACAACAATATTAATAACGCTAACAACAAAAACAATAGAGTACTACAGTGTTACGTCACGATACCACGTGATACTACTCCGTTGCTATCGGCGACACAAAATGAGTTGAACCGACGCCATTTTCTCCACTGACAAACCATTGATCCCAATTTTTAACGTAATTATTAAGAAGTTGTATCTAATTTTTCTTTGTAAATGATGATTAAATGTGTGTTTGATAACTATAATGCGAGCTTTTTTGTGTTTTAGTACATTTTGATGATAAATTATTATGTTTTAAAATGTCTATTCTAAACCATTAAGATTATGAAGTCATTCGGGCGTAATGAACGGTAACCAACGCCAAGAGGGCGCCACCTGGTGTTGTGACGACACGACTGTGGTACTCTATAATAATAATAATAATAATAATAATAATAATAATAATAATAATAATAATAATAATAATAATAACAATCACATGTCAATGAACATGCATATAATTGTTGTCAAATTTGTTTTTATAGTATACATTTGTTGCTTCAGGCCTATACGCCTGGCTGTACTAGAGCAGCAGATAACTGATGCGAAAGCATCATTAATTGTTGAATGTAACTACAAACCCCGGCTAGCGCGTGCCGATTCTGTCCAGTGGGTGACTCCAAGTGGATCTCTTCCTTTAATGAGATTTCCGAGTTGCTTCAACACATTTTCAGGTCAGTCAAAATCCAAGACAGTATTTAGTATTGCATGATACGGTAAATTAGATCCTATTACGTGATAGTATGATGTGGATTCTACCATTGGCAAATTTGATGCTTGATTATTTCATTTGTAGGCTTTAAATTTTATCGACAATGATTCATTCGGTACTTGCAGGGTAAATAGGTCTAACTACTAGTATACCACATTCAACGCTCTGGAATGAAAATCTTAAATTTTTTTAATTTGCCTTATATGTTTGTAACTTTAAGATGTCTTCTAGTTTCTCAATAATCGTTTTAATCACTCTTTTTGCCATGGGTTAGTGTAGGATTATAGGAATGTAGCGTAATGTAAATCTATTATTAAAAAAATCAAAATTTCAAACTTTTATAAACCATGGGGTAGTTTAGGATAAATAGTTCCTAACCAAGTGCACCCATCTACCGACTGGCGGACATATTGTGGGTCACGACATATTAGCACGTTTTAAAATATTTGATCACCAAGAGAATACTATAAGCTCGTCTTACGACTCGCGTGTTAATATATCAATAGAAAGAATAAAGTGCACTGACAATTTTATTTATTGACTATTCCATTGTAAAATGTTACGATAGTGACATGTTAGGCCCAGCGTTGATGGATGAAAAAATGATCTTCAAAGATGCAAAATGTTCCGGATACATAACAATACACTTATCTTTTTTTCGTTCCCTTTTTTTGCTTTCGTTTTTGATATATGTTTCCTTGCTTTCGTTTTTGATATAGGCCTACGGAGTGTCGAACAAAATAATTCTGTTGCACATAATTTGACAACCAAGAGAATACTGTAAGCTCGTCTTAAGTCTCGGGCGTTAATATATCAATAGAAGGAATGAAGCAACCTG
Source organism: Anneissia japonica (assembly GCF_011630105.1). NCBI lineage: Eukaryota > Metazoa > Echinodermata > Crinoidea > Comatulida > Comatulidae > Anneissia > Anneissia japonica. Next base: position 219,916 of record NW_022720123.1, on the reverse strand, counting down.
ACAAATATGTTCTTTATTGATTATTCCATTGTAAAATTTTACAATAGTAACATATTAGGCCCAGCGTTGATGGTTGAAAAAATGATCTTCTTCAAAGATGCAAAATGTTGCGGATAAAAACCAATACACTTAGGCCCTATTTTTTCCGTTCCCTTTCCTTGCTTTCGTTTTTGATATAGGTTTTCTTTCTTTCGTTTTTGATATAGACCTACGGGGTGTCGAAAGAAATAATTTTGTTGCACATAATTATTTCTGTACCAACAGAATAGCTTTTTTAAAATAACATAAATAGAATTGTTTCAAAAGGAACACCGTATGCTATATTGTATACTTATACCCGATTCACACGTGAAGTTAAATTTAACAAAAAGTAACAAATTGTAACCGAGCGATCTCCCGAGTTATTCCTACCGAGATAAAAAGCATTCACACGTTTTCTTTCTTTCGTTTTTGATATAGACCTACGGGGTGTCGAAAGAAATAATTTTGTTGCACATAATTATTTCTGTACCAACAGAATAGCTTTTTTAAAATAACATAAATAGAATTGTTTCAAAAGGAACACCGTATGCTATATTGTATACTTAGTCACTCTGTATTGCTTTTTATAAACTTTCTATAAAGAATTTTCTTATCTCACAGAACGAAAATATTTGAAAGAGATCCCTTCAGACGAGTAAGTTGTATTCTCTTAACTGGGTTCAATTACTGTATCAATTCACACCAACTCTACTCTAGTGTTCGTACAGTACCGTATTTGTGTGACAGAAGTTTATACGTTGATGAATATTGAGTACAGAGTAGAATGATGTACATTCAGCATTTAGCTACAAAAAAACAAATTCACATAGTGAATACCGTTAATACGGTATCTAATATGCTTAGTAACTCCTTTTTGCAGTTTAGTGCTTGTACAATTTTATGTAAAGGCTAAATATAGAGTTGTACAAGTTCAGATTGGGCAATCATCAACACCAGCAGACTTTTTCTCTAATTACTAACATTTTTCAACATCATTATCTTCTAGCAAAATTGAACTTCAAGCAAAAGGTATAGGTAAGGACTGATGTTTATTATGTTATGTCTAATAGATCATAACGTTAATTAACTTTTTGGTTGATTTACTTACTTACTTATGGTGCTCTGCCTCAACTGGCAGGTCCTCAGCCATCCAGTTTCTCCAGAGAGTTCAGTTGTGCTCTTCTCTTTGCTGTTACCATATTTCAAGTCATCTAAGAAAGCAATACGCTTTCTTCCTCTTTACACCTTTGCTATGCACCGTCCTTCAAATAGGACGGTGCATGGTTGATTATTAATAAAAACTAACAAACAAACCGATGTTATGCATTCTCTTAAATTGATTTATTTTATACCATTCCAAATAAATTTTGGTTTCATGGTCATTTTCCTTTATTCCTTAGATCGCATGAAAGTGGCATCTAATGGTAGAGGTACTTTATATCTCGAAATCAATGGGGTTACAGCTTTTGATTCTGGCGAGTACACGTGTATTGTGAGCAGACGGAATGGCAAGAAAACAGCAACACACAGTGGTATAATGACGGTACACAGTAAGTGCAACGTGAACAATGACAAATGATATAGTTAATGAATGAACGTCAGCATCCCTAAAACCAAGAAGACAGGCAAATCCATGCAAAACAAATGACCTACCAAGCACCCTGTTAATTAAACTTTTCGGGAATGTCAATCAAACTTAACAATTCACCAATTAGGACAGGGAAGGAACACACACATATCCCACAAACATACTTGTGTTTAACGAACGTTTACGCTGTCCTTTTGTGGAACTTTAGCAAAAAATGGCGGAGAGAGGTTTGTGACACTAGAGGTTCCGTTCTATTGGTCGGCCGTGCTTGGTAGTCCCTTTTATTAGATCAATAGAATTCACATTTGACTAGAAGTAAGAGGCGAGCAAACGGTTCTGCTTCTTATGGCATTAAGCGCATTATAAGTCTAACATATTATTATTATTATTATTATTATTATTATTATTATTATTATTATTATTATTATTATTATTATTATATTATTATTCTTATTATTATTATTATTATTATTATTATTATTATTTTAAATATTGTGAAAAATACTATTCATCCATAACTTTTGACAGTATGTAATTAAACTTCGTTCGTGTAATCGTCTATTTTGAACAGGTAAACTTATCGTTGCCGTAGGAGAAGCGTTTTCAAACAATGATTCGCTGACGATTTCATGTACGTGTTTACCCTTCAATGAACCAGTTGACTCCTTCATTTGGTTTCTTGCTGACGAAACTGGTGAGGTACAGCAAGGCCATGGCAGCGCCCTGGCTTCATCTACTGATATTGCGTCTAGGGGGAGGTACAGTTGTGCATGCGAGGATAATACGTGTTACCTAAGAATAAGCGAGCCGACTGAGGAAGATGCTAGAAATTACCAGTGCAAAGTCATTAGAAAGTACGATAATATTCCATTCCAGGGCATAATTGTATTAACGAAAGATGTGAGTATTGTGACAATGCATTATGGTGAACATACTTAAACTCTATGTTGTATTATACTGGTTGAAAGGGGGAAATTTATGCTGGGAATCCGACTACTCACTTGAATTAAATTGGAACACATACCCAATACAACAGTTAATACCATTACTCGACGCCAAGCATACCCAGGTTTGACAGTCAGGACCAAAGCAGTAATAACAAATATTGTTGAACATGGCGTTCCTTAAAGCCATCGTGCAGTGTCGTCACAAAGAACATAGTATGGTCCATGACTGATGAAATATTTCAGACAATTTTATGACAAAACCAACATAGATTACATAGGCCAACTTTCGGAACTGGTATAGGCCTACTGTAGGCCTATGCACTCTATGTAGGTGTAAATAAATACAAAGAATATTTTAGTGAGAAACAAAACATGTTTTTATAACGTATATGCAATGCAAAGTAGATTGATCACAAAATAAGAAGCAAATATCAAACATCAGAAGCCAGCTTGTATTGTTTAAAATTGTAGGGGCCCCATTAAATGAAACTATGTTCTTATAGTTTATATTGTATATTTTTTTCAAACTACAATGTTGGGACCCCTCGTGCCTGGGGGCCCTGGTGCCCCGCTCCCCGTTAGCGCCCGATCGTGACGCCACTGCTATGGTGTAAAAATATTGCTATAATGATTACTCAACCATTTTGTAGATGTGCTAGTGTAAACACAAGTGGGAAGTCTTTTAACACATAATTATATTTTTAGTTTTGATAAGGTCGGTAAGATAATAACAATTCTCGAAATTCGTTAACTTCCGGTTCCAAAACATAACAGTGGTGGGAGATTTTCATAAGTGAAAGAAGGCCTTATATTGAAGAGCTGATCTTTGTACGATTGGCAGCAAATTTGAATATTTATATACTAGTG